>NW_004949100.1:4092546-4109702 GCF_000317375.1 Microtus ochrogaster | reverse complement strand
AAAGTATGGTGTACCAAGTTGAGGTAGGGCCAAGCCCCTCCTCCTTTTGAAGACTTTTTATTTCCATTGCCAATATTTTTCTCAAGAGTTTTGCTAGTGTGTTGAAGATACTTACAACTAATTCCTTTCAATATCCTTATTAATTTTGGTCATGTTCTAAAACAAGGATATCACAAGCTTTTTTATTGTTGTTGTTCTTTGTTTATTTTTAGCAACTTCTTAAATTTAACTTACTGGTAGTTTTGCATTGAATTTATTAGGAAACATAGTTTTTAATAGAGTTTTATTTGTATTGATTATGGAAGTTAAAGTGCAATAATAATGCTAAGAAAATTTAAATGAAGCATTATCATAAAAGTTTATGAGGCATACTATGAACTTTTAATAGGCATAACTTTTGAATTGATAGAACAAAGGTAATAAGTATATTCATTATGTCAATCATTCATCATTTTGGTGCAGAGTATCCAAAATTTTCTCCTGATGACTTGATTCATCAACTATAGCCTTTACATGTGTACCAGAGTCACACAATTTCAGCGTCCTACACTACTGTAATTTTGTACTTACTGGATAACATTTACCACCGCTTTTTACCCTTCATGTCTGTAGCCTCTAATCACAATCATTTTACTTTCACATTGCATGAGGTTTTTCTTTATTAGAATCTTCATATGAGTAAGAATTTATGACAGCTGTCTTTGTGAGCTCGCGTACTTTTCTTATTGCAATGTCTTTCCGTTTTACTAATGTAGCCCAGAAAGATAGAAAGAGTTCTTATGTTTATTGCAGCTTAGTATTCTCGTTGGTAGATCACAAAACTTTTAAACACATTTTAATGTCCAACAATAATAAATTTTTGAATAAATATTTAATCAATATACTATTTTTGACACTTTTCAGATTCACTTACTTGATATCTTTATAACAAAAATTTATTTTAAGTCACATTTTAAGCCATGAAAATACATTGTTTTCAATTCATTTACTGCTTCCTAAAACAAATAATTTTATTTAAACGTTCTATGATTTTTTTCACCTGATTTCCATGAACATATCTTTAAATAAAGTTTCCTAAATTGTAAAACTGGACATAACTCTCTGGACCATTACTGGCACTTTATAAACATCATCTTTCTGTCTCTGTGTGTGATTTATAGGTTGACAGCGACTAGTCACTCACTGACACCTCAAAGTGATTTGGATTCCAGTAGCTCTGAAGAATTCTATCAAGCTGTTCATCACGCTGAGCAATCATTTAGAAAGATGGAGAATTATTTAAAGCAACAACAGCTCTGTGATGTCATCCTAATTGTTGGGAATCGAAAAATACCTGCTCATAGGTACGGGCATGTCAGTATTGGAATTGTGCATATTTATAAGAGTGATAGACTGTTGTCCAGCCTTCAGAATTTGGAGCGTTATAGTAAAAAGGAACCATAAGTTTTCAGAGAACTTGGGTTGTTGTTGTACTGTTACTTCACGTTGAGGGGAACTAACAATATAATTTAACTATTTAACTATTCATAAACAAAATAAATCTAAAGACTTAAAAATAAATATTCCTATAATAATATGCATACCTGTGTATACTATATGTCTTAGTGGTTAACTCTGAGTTACTAATAATTCATTGCTGTTGCATTAAGAAAATAAACAAAGCACTTTCACGCAAGGTGATTTAATGAAGAGCCAATCCGGATCTAAATTCTCTATTCATGCTCTCATGCCTTCTATTCTCTATCTGTCGCATTAGTTTGAGTTTGTGACTGCCTGAAGAAGGTTGTCTTGTGACTCTGTCTCTCCCTCGTCTGTCTGTCTTTGTATGTGTCCATCTTATGACTTTGTGCTGTTCCCTAACAGAGAACATTACTCTAACTGTATTGAAGATCATAGAAAGAATCCCATAGAGAAGATAGATAGATAGATAGATAGATAGATAGATAGATAGATAGATAGATAGATAGATAGACAGATAGATATTTTCAAAGAGTTTTGTAACAGATTGAGTCACTGTCTCCAATTGGTCCAAACTGATCCAGAAAAGAAATATCATTTTTATCAATCAGTATTCATAAATTTTTTAATGATAGATTTTAGAAAATTGTCTTTATTTTCTGTATTTGCTTATGTCAATGAATGACACACATGAATTGATTGGGTCAGGGCGTGAAAGAGTATGTAAGTAAGACTCTAACTATGGTGTAGAAACTGACAACACAGAAATACTAGGCAAGTAATAATACGGGTTATTCCTTTGTTTTCTTAAAGGCACATAAAAGAAACAGTTGGAGTTGACAGAAGGATAGATCCCTTACACCTAAAGTTACTGTGTATTATGAACCATCGATGTGAGGTCCAGCAAAATTTCCAGTCTCTTAGAATTTAGTAAATATTTTCATAATATTGCATTTATGCATCAATGGGGAAACTGAATCCAGTTCCATGTGGATAGCAAGAGAAAAAGGTGTTTTTCTTTTTTTCTCCAGAAAATTAAGTCAGATGAGAAAAAGGAGTTTTAATTTTAGATTTCCATGACAATTTCATATAATACAAAGTTAATAAAAGAATAAATTGTCCAAAGGCTTAAACCTTTTCAATAGTATTCCTATACACTTTAAAATTAATCAGTATTGTGTGTATGATATCTATGAAGAGCAGATATGCATATCACTGCAGACACCTTCATATACATACATACACAAATACACACACACATGCACACAAATAATATGCAGCCCAAACTTTTACTAATGATAAGAATTACAGTAATTTACTATGTCCAATTATTTTCTAAATACTACTGTGAAACTGAAATGTCATTTACTAGAAACTAATTAAGAAATGCTTGTCATTATTGATCGAAATGTATCATGCAATATGTATAAAAAATGCAAATTGTTCTTAATCTATAGAATGTACTTAAAATTCTAGCTATGTTTGTCAGGTTTATTTCTATTCTTATTTAATCTGAATAAATTTGATTCATTCTAATAATTAATTCATATAATAATTTTATGTATATTTGTTTAAAAACACAAGACATCTCAAATTGTATGTTAATGTGTAAAACAAATTGAGAGGCAGATCTGAAAGACCAGATTTCCAGGGAAGTTTCAGATGGATTGTTCTCAGTTGTGTGTCTGAAATGTGTGCTGTCTATGACAACAAAAACTTAACCTTAAAATATGGGAAGCAAGTAAGGATAATGATCTTTATAGCTTATGGTAGTTTCTAACTATATGGCCACAGTTACTTAGACTTCTAAAGTGTCATGATTTTGCACATATGTAATTTATTACAAGTCTAAGTTTCTTGAAATAGAAAGCTCTAAAGGGCTAATAATACCTTAGTGATAAATAAATATACTGAGAAGTTTGCATTTATACCATATATCCATATTGAAACACACAAATATACATAACAACAATTTTAAAAAGTCTATGAATTTGCAAGATAGCAAGACATGTATATATGGGAGCATTGGGAGGGATAAATGCAAAAGAGGAAATGATGCAATTTTATTTTATTTTATTATATATATTTATATATATATATATATATATATATATGTATGTATGTATATATAATGAGTATTGGGAGGGATAAATGCAAAAGAGGAAATGATGCAATTTTATTTTAATTTCAAAATATTATTTTAAAAATATTGACTTCATTCATGGTTTGATACTATGAAAAATACTAAGATAATCATATATTGTCATCAGTAGTTTAGGGTGATCTGTTGTACCAAAAGAAGTAGTTAATAAGTTTTATTATTAGTAGTAAGAGGATGGATGATTATATACCATAAACTTCCAAGCTTATTCATAATGAATAGGGTCTAGAGAGGAAAATGAAGGGTAGGTTGTCATGTATCTATTTGAAAAAAAGTATCTATTTGAGCTGTCATTGCTTGATATAACTAGTTATAAATTGATGAAATTAAAATTTAAATGATAATAAGATGTCAATATTTGACTGGGACAAGAAAATCTAATTCTATGATTTGAAATTCTGAGTTTCTATATGAATCATGCTGTGCTTTCAATCTTTGGATAAAACTAATATTCAAATTATTGAATTTCAAAAAATATTCATTACCTTTATATGCCTTCATAAGTAAGCAGTATAAATAATTATGATTCCTTCTATCTCATAATGAAAGAAAACTTGGCTTACATTAAATAATTGAACTGTTTTCAGAGTATGGAATCTGTCAGAATTTAGATCAAGATAATCTTAACCCAAAAAAATACATATTTTAATTATTGGCATATGAATTACCAAAAATATTTTTCTTCAAAGAACATATTCTCAAACATCTAAGATTAGGTTAAGAAAGTGAAGTAAAGAAGAAAGGAGAGAAATGCAGAAGGGAGTTGGAGAGAAAAGAAGTGGATGAGAAAAATAAAACAGAAAAAATTTGACAGGAGTCATAGTTCTTAGAATTAGTATTATTGGTGTTTAGATACTACATTCTAAAGTCTGAATTAGAAGATAATTTAATAATTTCATTATATGAAAAATAAAACTCATTAATATTTCACATAATCTTATCATTATGCAAAAATCTAAACACTTGAGAAAACAATAAAGCCAAATTCAGTAGGTTGTATCAGTCATGTGGTAAGAGTTTATTCAATATTCTTCCATTAAAAATAATTGTCACGCCCAGGTGCGGTTGGTACATGCCTTTAATCCCAGCTGTCAGGAGGCAGAGGCAGGCGGATCTCTGTGAGTTCAAGTCCAGCCTGGTCTACAAAGCAAGTTCCAGAACTGGCTCCATAACTAATGAAAACCCCTGTCTCAGAAAAACAAAAAAGAAAAAAGAAAAGAAGTAGAACTGTCATAGTCACATAATATACAGACTATGTTTACAACACAATATGTTTGACCAATAATACTCAGTTTTAACCCAGTAGTGAATGATAGTAAATTCCTTTATCTACTTCAAGTACCTTGTGCCTCCTTCAGTCTTCCACAGAGATGGAGGATTTTCTTCGTGCAGATTGATACAGTGTGCTTCACAGAATGAATTGTAGGCACTGGTGACTGGTGTATTAGTACTTGTCATTGGATCCATTCCTTGCCTAGAGATGAGGAGTGTGTGGAGGCTGGAGGATGAAGTGCTCGGAGCATGAGGCTTTCAATGGCAAAGGATTCAGATCACTCTTGCTGGGACAATGGAGCCTTTTGGAAGAAATGTCTTGCTTCCTTTGGGTAAAGTTGAGACTAACCAGAATGTCTCTGCCTTACAAATAGGACATAGGAAAGCCAGACAAAGAGTAGGTGAGTTTGTGTTGTATTTAAAGTAAGCAAATGGGTAATGCTGACACTGACCCAGAATGTCTCTGCCTTAGAAAGGAGATATAGAAAACCTAGACAAACAAAATGATGGTATTTAAAATAGGGAAAGGAGTTCAGAGCGACATGATTAAAAACTTCATTCATACCACCTGGAGGATCCCTAATGCCATAACAATCGGACATAAGAATAGGGGAATCTAAGAAAATTACCAGGCAGAGCACTGTGAATTTATTCTGAAGACAGTTAAATGCTGGTGTGACATTTGGCCATATTTTGAATGGCACTGCGGCAGAACAGTTAAATTTCGAGTCATAGCACAGATTATTAAAGCAGTTCTAAAGAGTGGTTTTGCAAAGGCTAATATTAAGGAAAAGCACAGAAGTCCACTGCATTCGACAAAGAAAGGGTCAGGAGTAAAAGAAAGAGAAGTCACCGACTAAGAGGTAAAGCTGAGATAAGAAATTCATCACTGCTCTATAACTAAAGGATGGTTTTAAAAAGAGGGAGCTTGGCAGTATCAAACACCATAGTAAACATAAGTGGAACATAGGAATCTTTAATAGGTTTGCAAAGAATTTAGTGACCCAATAAGAGATTTTCCTTAGTGGCTACATTCTCTCACTGATGCAATTTTTGCCCCAGATTCCCTTGGAGTAACTGCAGCTGAATAAGCACATGTTGGGTTGTTGCCAAACATTAAATCGTAGACTCTAATTCAAATCTTTTGTGTCAGTAAGTCTAAATGCAGGATTCATCTTTATATATGTCTATTGTGGAGCTGGAAACATTTTCCTTGAGCTGATAGAGAAGATTTCATTTGATGATTTAAACTTGCACACTGTATGTCACAAAATATTTTGCTCTTCAAAATGTGACCTTCCTGCGTGTAAATACAAGCTGATTGGGTTTATGTTGAAATACTCATGCTTATAGGGATGTATTCAGATATTTATGGAGATAGCAATATCACTTTGATAAAGCTGATCAACTATCACACATTTATTTAATTGGCTAGATTAAAATATTTGTTTATTGCTATGCTTTTTAAATAAAATTAGTTGTTATAATATTATTGACATTACTTTAATATGTAAGTATGTATCAGGTTTCCTCAGACTGTCAGCCCCAAATCATGACATGGAAATTTTTATTAGTTATGAATGCTCAGCTTTATCTTATGTTTGTCCCACAAGCTCTTGTTACTTAATTCAAACTGTTTCTCTTCACCTACATTTTGCCTTGGGCCATTTACTTTTCCAGATTCTGTATGTCCTGTTTTTCCTGCTTCTTCCATGACTTCCTGGCTGGCTGGCTCCCAGAGTCTCCCACTCTTCTCCCTCATCCTCCCTTCTCTCCTGAGCCTAGATTACCTCTCCTACCTATTCTCTCTGCCCACCAGTGCCATCTATTCCTCCACTTCCTCATTATTGCCCATTCATTTTTCTATTAAACCAACGGGGTGGCTTAGAAGAGCAAAACAACACACCTTTATGTCATTAAACAAATGCAGCATAAACAAGTGCAATGCATCTGTACATAGTTTAAGCTAAATTCCACAATAGAAGAATGCTTCTTTACATTCTTTACACTACATATGTGCCCACTATCTTCAAAAGTTAGAAGAGGACATCAGATTCCCAAAATTGGATCTGTAGGTGACTGTGAGCTGCCATGTGGATTCTAGGAATCAAACCCATTTTCTGTGAAAGAGTAGTCAGGCTCTTAACTGTTGAGTGAGCCAACTCTCTGGCCTATCTCATTTATTATTTGTTAATGTTACCTAACCAGATCGATCTGGTGATTCTCCTGCCTTAAAATCTCAAAATGTGAGAAAGTAGGCATACCCCTTGGCATGAATTTAGTTTTTTTGTATCCTAACCATTTTGTCAATGTTTGAAAATATCAATATTTACAACAGTTTCTAATGCCCAGCCAAATGCACAAAATGTGATAAATTTAACTATTTCTAATATGCTAGTATCCTAAGCATTAATGTGAAACTAATGAAACTTCCAACTTTATAAATTCTAGAAGATGCTTCTTAAGTATACAATCACATTATTAAGATATTTATTTTTTAAACAGGTAATGTATCCTTCTGTGCATGTTGTTTAACAACAGACCCTGAGTCATATTAAATAGAATTTAAAGAACATAGCAGGTGAAACTACATGATAAAAGTTTCAGAAAAAAATTTCATTAGAGTAATTCATTTTCCTCATAGTTTTCTTAGAAGTTAAAAAAAATGCCAAAATTCACCTATTCATGTGAGCACCAAAATACATTCCGTTGACAAGCCTGTTAGTTTTATGTGTTTCCTTTTATTCATAAGCATGAAGTCTTATCTTTTATTTGTTATGTTTTACTTCTCTTTTTCTTTTCTTTTTACAAGGTTTCCTTAATCTACACACACAAACACAAACATAAAGCACATAGGTATTTTTATGTGAAGAACTAAGAATCTGTATAAGGACATTTTATTCCTATCTAATGTTATGGCTTTTTATGTCCCCTTTTTCCTATTTTTTTCTTAGGGTTACTATTGCTGTGACTAAACACCATGACCAAGGCAACTTGGGGAATAAAAGGTTTACTCAGCTTACCTTTTCATTACACTGTTCATTGCCACCACCACAACTAGTACCACCACCATAATCATGAAAGTAAGTCGGGAGAGAAAATCAAACAAGGCAGGAACATGGAGGAAGATGCTGATGTAGAGACCATGGAGGAATACCGATTATTGTCTTGCTGTTCACGACTTGCTCAGTTTGCTTTCCCATTAAACCAAAGACCACCGGCCCAGGTGTATTCCCATCTAAAATGAGCTGAACACTAGCCCACTGACAACTACTAAATGAAAAAGCCCTACAGGTTTGTCTGGTTACCCCCCGATCTCTTGGAGGTGTTTTCTCAATTGAGGTTCTATCCTACCAGATGACTACAGCTATGTCAAGTTGACACAAAACTAGCCAGCTCTTTAGGCCTGTAACCCATCTTTCTATTGTATTATTTGTTTTTTTTTTTTTGATCACCAATTTTGTGAGGTCTTTGTATATTTTGGAGATCAGACCTCTGTCTGAGGTGGGGTTGGTGAAGAACTTTTCCCATTCTGTAGGCTGACATTTTGTCTTTGTTGACTGTGTCCTGTGCTTTAAAGAATCTTCTCAGTTTCTGGAGGTCATATTTATTAATTATCACTCTCAGTGCTTTTGCTGCTGAGGTTATATTTAGGAAGTGTTCTGTATGCCACTGTGTTCAGGTGTCCTTCGCTTTTTTTTTTTTCTATGAGGTTCAGTGTGTTTGGGTTTATGTTGAGTCTGTGATCCATTGGGACTTGAGTTTTGAACATGGTGAGAGATATGGATCTATTTTCATTCTTCTACATGTTGATATCTAGTTATGCCAACACTATTTGTTGAATATGCTTTCTTTTTTCATTTTTTATTTATTGCTTCTTTCTCAAAAATCAGGTGTTTGTAGGTGTGTTGGTTAATATCTGGGTCTTCAATTTGGTTCCATTGGTCCTCCTCTCTGTTTTTATGCCAATACCAGGATGTTTTCAGTACTTTATCTCTGTAGTAGAGTTTAAAGTCTGGGGTTGTGATGCCTCCAGAAGTTCCTTTATTGTACAGGATTGTTTTGGCTATACTGGGTTCTTTTTTTGCTTTTCCTTAAAAAAGCTGAGTATCGTTCTTTCAAGCTCTGTGAAGAATTTTGCTTGTATTTTGGTGGGCATTGCATTGAATTTGTTGATTGTTTTTGGTAAGATTGCCATTTTGCTATGTTAATTTTACCTACCCAATGGCATGGAGATCCCTAAACAGAGAACTCTCAGGGCACAAATCTCAAAGGGCTGAAAGACACTTGAGGAAATGCTCAACATCCTTAGCCATCAGAGAAATGCAAATCAAAAAAACCCTGGGATTCCATCTTACACCTGTGAAAATGGCCAAGATCAAAAACACTGATGGCTTTTAGACATAAGACAAAAGAAAAAAAAAAAAAAGAAAACAGCCTACATCATCCTACAATTCACAACCCCCGGAGAACCTATACACAAAAGAAGACCCTGAGAGAGACATACATAGAGCTAATCTACATGGAAAGTAGAAAATGACAAGATCTCCTGTGTAAATTGTGAGCATGGTGATCATGGGAGAGTAGAATGGGAGGGGAGCAGAGAAAAATATATACCTAATTAAGAGCAATAAAAAGTCATTATAATAAAAAATAAAATTAGCTAGCTAAAATTTTAATTCCGTGTTGAGTCCGTGAGTAAACTTTTCTTGATAACCCTCAGAATGCATAGATTTCTAGTACATTACCACAAACTTTGAGCTGCTTCTGTGCTGTGAAAACTTCCTTTTAACTATGATTCATATTATTTCCCTTTTATCATTATTATTTTCATATTATAAATAAAAATATACTGTCACATTTGTTTCTAAATATATTTTTAAAAGTTATGCTTTCAAAAGGGATGTTGAAAGTAAATGAATAATCTTAAGATTAATAAATATACAACAAACTATTAGAATAAAATATTTACAGTTTTGTTTAAAAGTCTTCATAAAACTGTGATTGTAATTGCAAATGCCAAACTATTCAAAATAAATTTGAGAAAAAAAAAAAAACAACTGTACCCATAGAGGTGATGGAGAGATAAATAAAATTGCCTAAGTATATCATAATTAAAAAAACAATGTAACATATTATTAAAATTTACTATACTTACACAAAACTGAACATGCCCTAAGTTTTAACTTAAAAAATAAATACATACCAGCCAGGGGGTGTTGTTGTACAACTTTAAACCCAACACTTGAGAGGAAGAGTCAGGTGGATCTCTGTGAGTGTGAGTAAGGCATATCTGGGCTACAAAGCAAGTTCCAGGAAAACCAGATCTGTTATATAGAGAAGCCCTCTCTCTAAAAGTTCTCCCTTCCCTTCCTTCCAAAGAGAAAAAAAATATTGACAAACTAAACTAAAAAAGGGAAAGGTAGAAACTTTAAACAAAAAAAGGAATAATAAAATGTTATAACATTTCTCCCATAGTTTCCACTGGAGGAGAAGGGTGATGGGATGTATCTTCTACAATGCAAACTTACCCTGTAGCGAAGATTTGGATTTAAATAATCAAAAATAATATAAACGTGACAATAGAAAATAAGTAATTTTGTTATTGGTATATAAAAATAGCAAATGATTTATTTTTAATAACTTGAAATCACGTAAAGTAAGCTATAGTAAACAATAAATGCTCAATATCAAACAAATTACAACTTACACTATGAGATATTTTAAATTTCTAAAACACAAATTTTGTTAGACACAGTGAGTGAATTGTATAAAAGGTGAAAAATATATGAAAATAAATTTTAACCTTTAGTTGCAAGTGGTCAACCTAACTATTACCTATGTTAAGAAAATTAGAGTAAAAGTATGATGGGTTAAAATATGTATGTTTTTCACTGTAAAAACTATTAAAATATAAGAAAAATAGAAAAAATATAAATATATGACATAGTACGTCAGAAAAACAATAAATTTGAAATCTAATTTTTAAAAGACCAATAGAGTCTAGATAATAACAAAATTAAACAGTCTCTTCCCAAATAAACGAAATAAATCTAGACTCCTACATTAAGTAAAAGAATGTTATAAGTTATTGCAGATGAAACTAGAAAAAGAATTCTGATTAATGAAAGTTAGGATAATGGATTGTCTTCAGAGCTACACTATAAAAGGTCTAAAGAGAACATTTTCATTGACTGACAGGATTGAGCTTGCTTCAAAAACAAATGACAAATATTAAGAAAAAAGTTGAAATTAAAACATTTTACTATCAAATACACATCACAGTTTTAAATTCTTGATGAAACACAGAGCAGCAAGCAAAGTTACTTTGTTAAAATTTCATATAATGGTCATTACGTAGCACAAATGTGTCTGGGGGCAGAATAATGTTGGCTAACGAAGCAAATCATAACCTCTTATGCTGGTGAAAGGTAATGCATAGCTTAATTTTAAATGGGTCATTGGGTACAGTTCACACTGTACTTTTGAAAGTATGATTTCTATTATTTAGTTTACTTTTCTCAATAATTCATTTTATTTTATTCATTGCATTTTGTGTGTGTACCACATGTTTGCCTAGTGTCTAAAGCAGGCAGGAGAAGGGATAATTTCCTTGAATTTATCAAATTACAGACAATTGTTAGCTGTTATGGTTGCTGGGACTTGAAACTAGGCACTCCAGAAGGAGCCTTGGAGGCTATGCTTAACCACTGAGCAATCTCTCCAGCCCCTATTTAGTTGTTTTTAAACGTAATTCTGTTGAATAATTTCAATAATATATGCAATGCATTGGCACTATATTCACCGCATATTCTTCTACCCCACTCTGTCTCTAAGTCTTTCGCCTCTCTTGACTATCTTCTTGCTTCCTGTCATATCTCACTTCAGCTTGAGAAGATCTACTACTTGGAAACTAAGATGCACACATGAGTTACAGCATATGGCACTTGCCTTTCTGTGCTGAGGTTACCTGGCCCAGTGCAACATTTTGTAGTTCCATTTTCTTTCCTGTGGATTATAATTTCCTTTTTCTTAACACTTGAAAGAAATTCTATTTTGCGCTTTATATGATTATTCAACTAAAGAAATGAGTATCAGAGTCAAAAGAACTGTATGTTTTCAAAGTATTTCAAGTAAAAAAAAAGATACTGTCATTTTAAATTAATGAATTATAATAAAAATAAAGAAAAAAGGCAGTGCCAACAAAGCTGTAAATTAGACACAGAAACAAGCATTAAGAACATATAAGGAGAGCTTCCATGCCAGTGGAAATGAATTTTGTGGATGTACTGAAGAAATCAGGGTTAGGTATCACATAATTTAATAAACTAATTTGCAACCATGACCGACAAAACAATTGTGCTGATTCTTTGCTCCGTGTTATGTCTGGTGAATTCATTGTTCTGTGCTGTATGTCCATTGCCTAAAATAGACCCTATGACTCTTTCAGGCTTGTTCTGAGTTCTGTCTCTGACTATTTTGCTGCCATGTTTACAAGTGATGTTTGTGAAGCCAAGCAAGAGGAGATCAAGATGGAAGGCATAGACCCAAATGCACTGTGGGATCTTGTGCAATTTGCATATACAGGTACAGTAAAAGAACCATGCATCATATAGATAACATCATATAGATAACATGCTTATTTTCACATTGACCTTAAGTCTTTCAAAACTAAAACTCAGCTGGCATTTTATCATTAAACTTTCAGTTGCAGACAATATAAAACAAAAGATTATCAGTCTTTCTACTTAGTGAAATCACAAATGTATAAAGGTATTCATTTTTGATATTCAACACCATATTTACACAGGATTAATACATGATTAAAATTTAAATTTTTGAAAGAAGTTTAGAAATAAGTAATCAGAGAATTAATCATTAAACAGAAATTTGTTTATCTCCATAGTTGGTCAGAACATTAAAATTATAAAGAGATTTTTTTTTCTTTCCAGCAATATGTGTTGAAACAATTCAAATTTTTCTTGTGCTAATTAAATGCTAATATTTATTTGCCATAGCAGCTTAACTAAAAAGGAAAATTATGATATCTATAGTTTGTAGAATAGCTTAATTTACTATATATATTTTATGCTGGATGTTATGTTATTTCAAGTTAGACACTGTTGTAAATTCCATTTTTGGTGAATATTATTCAATGCGTAATTCGGAGCTGTAATTAAGGAGAAAACTTTAATAATTAAGTCTGCCCTTTCCTTCCCAGAAGATTACAATTTAAGTAAACAGAGGAGTTAAAAGAAAAAAAGTGATATATCTCAAGAGATATATAAAAATAAATGCTAAAAACAAATCTATGAACCTTGAAAATAGAATTTGAAATCAGATTCATTGATATAATGTGAAATATGACATTTGTGGTCTCAATAATCTTAAAATATGATTATACAAAGCAAAACTTTCACTATAAAAATCTAAGACATTTTGAAGGCTCTTTTTTTTTTTCCTTTGAGTCTATTGTCATGAATTTGAACCCTGCCTTTTCATGTAATATTTTTCTAATACCTTATGTGACATATATTTTTCGTTGATTTTATTGAGCACTACATGTTTCTCTGCTTCTCTCCCTGCCTCTACCCTCCCCTTCTACCCTTTCTCATGGTCCCCATGCTAGCAATTTACTCAGAAGATCTTATCTTTTTCTACTTCCTATATAGATTAGGTCCATGTATGTCTCTCTTAGGTCCTCATTGTTGTCTAGGTTCTCTGGATTTGTGATTTGTAGGCTGGTTTTCTTTGCTTTATGTTTAAAAACCACTTATGAGTGAGCACATAATTGTCTTTCTGGGTCTGGGTTACTGGAGAAAACTTTAATTCAATTTGTGTTAAACTGACTGAAATAAGAGGGTAGGTATTTAAGCCCCAAGATGAAGAAAAGATCACTGACATCTTGATACCTTTTCCTGTATACTTGGTTTCTCAGGAGGAAAGTCAGCTTTGTATATCTTTGTTTAAAGAGGGTAGTCACAACACATTCCAACTACCCTGAAGCTTTTGTCTCAAGTCACTGAGAAAAATACTAGTTGAATGCAGTATTGGCATAAAAGCTTTCGAAAATCCAGCTCCAAGCAAGTGAGGAAAAATATGCGCATTCCTAAATTTTCTGAAGTAGATGCTCTTAGGGAGACCAAGGTGTATGACCAAATGGAGGGGCTATTCAGAGCTTCGCAATTTAATAAGAATTTATTTATACCATTGAACTGGCCGTCATAGATTCCGATCGTATCAGATAAGCATGGATGGGGAGTGACTGAATATACCATACCTAACCCCCATGAACTTTTGGTTACTAGTTCACTCTGGGAGGATTCTCTTCACTTTTGAAATGACAGAAGAGCCCACCAAGCTCTAGGGATACTTCAGAGAACTAAGGGCACAAAGATGGCCCGTATTACAATCACTGGGTCACAAAGAGGAAAGGATATGAGAAGGGGACTTCAAAAGAGGAGGGAGGGTTAATATTGAAGGAAAGAAAATAGGAGAAGGTAGGTGTGAGGTAACCAGAATGCATTATATAAATGTATGAAACTTTCTAACAAAGAAAAAAATAAATGTTATATTTTAAATTTATATTCTTATTTACTAGAAAGAGGGAGGGGCCTTGTAGGGTTCTTTTCAGGAACAGAAAAGCGCGATGCTCATATCCAATTTTTATTCCCTGGCAAATTTATCTTTGCCTAGAGCAAAACTAGGTCAAAGGACACTCACTGTCCTGTTACACAAGGTTAGATGAAGTGTTGAAGCTTCCTGCTGGGAGTAATGACTGAGATATGTCTCTTTTTTTTTCAAAGAAAGTAAGGATATAAACCTGCCTCGCAGCTGCACTAACGCTGTGGCCGGTCCCGAACACATTGTACTATGGGCTTTGCTCCTGAGCATACTTGTTTCATGGGATTGACACGCTTCCAATTCCAATTATATGTTTACATCAATTTTCTAAATGAGATATGAGTTTATGTAGTAATACAAAAGAAATTATAGGAATGTTCTCAAATATGTACTTGGCTTTGTCACATACAATCTAAAATGTATAACAATAGAAGAAGTAATGTGTTCATCTTTGCAAATAGGAAAATACGAGATTCCTGAATCTGTCTAATAAGCAGGCTATCCCCATGATCCAGAATACTATTTGGAAAATATTTAAAATTAAATGCATTCCCCCAAATTAATGAGCAACTAGGAAAGCAAACATCATTCATTTGAGAATCTTTTCTTTAACTTTTTCCTCTCCCTAGTCCTGTTACCAAAGGGGTCTACACTTGTTCAATTTTTTTTTTTTGCCAGTTAAAGAATTAAAAGCAGACAAAACGTAGAGCTTGACAGACAGCAGAGGTAAAACAGTAAACAGGAACAGAGAGAATCAACTGTCAAAGAAATGCTTTTATTCAGGGTGAGGAAACACATTCAGCACAAGACAGAACTAGAGATCCTCCACAAAACAGAAGGGGGACTCCCGAAGACAAAGCCTGCCCCGCAACTGTTAGATAAATGTGTCCTAATCAGGCCTTTAACTTGGTGAGTCTGTCTATCGGCCAAGGCCTCACTGAGAACAAACAAACCAAAGAGAAACCATAAAATTTTGATTTCAGTTTTCAGGCTTTTGTTTCTTCAAATTATGAAAAATAAGCCAGCCATTTTGGAACTTCACCATCTTTGTTACCTATTCATGACCCCTCTCCCTATGTGCCCTGGAATTCCCCCACTCCTGTTTTGAAAGGGCTGGGCTATAAAATCGTTTTCTCCTGTTTACTCTGCAACCCCCACAGCTGAGATTATTTTCTTAATGCTTCAAGTTGTCAAGTCTACGGAGAGACAAGAGTATCGTGTAGATTTAAGTTTTCACAGTTACTTGTAGAAGTAACATATTCAGTACAGACGAAACAGGGGATGAGCTTTTCTATGTTGTCCACAAAAGTCTACAATTAAAATCAAGATATGAATCAACCACACAACTAAATAATCAAACCATTGAACTATAGAAATAAATGTTTTAAGAAAGCCTATTATGGAGCCGGGCGGTGGTGGCGCACGCCTTTAATCCCAGCACTCGGGAGGCAGAGGCAGGCAGATCTCTGTGAGTTCAGAGCCAGCCTGGTCTAGAAGAGCTAGTTCCAGGACAGGAACCAAAAGCTACAGAAAAACCCTGTCTCGAAAAAATAAAAAAAATAGAAGAAAGAAAGCCTATTATGAATAGTTGAATAATGTAGTCTTCAATGATTGAGCGCTTGAGAACTTTAAGTATCCACAAATAGAAGCCACCATATAAGGCAGTGTTTACGTGATAAGTCTGATGCATCGCAAAGCTTGGGAACCACCTTTTCTATGTATTCCCTTCCTGAATCATGCTGGAAAAGAAGAAAGAACTGAACTGACATTGGAAAAAAATCAGCAAAAGTTAAAAGCACACAAAGCAGTGATATGAATTTTTTTCTAGATGCTATGAACCCAGAAGTTCAGTAGTGTTACTAGCTAAAATAAAATGAGTGGCAACTTTATCAAAAAGAGAAACAACTAAAAATCTTTACAGTTGACTATATTATTAGAAATGAACCTTGTTATTATTTTTGTGTCTGTAAAACTAAAGTATTTGTTGCATGTGAGATAGTAATTAAAATCTGAAATTTAAACTATTTCTCTTATTATTAGAAAACATCATACACTTCTTCTCGCAAGGCCTAATACCTTTGAGATGCTTAAAGAGAATTTATATTCATTATAGCAATGATGTTAGTTATCAAGTTAGTAATACTCTGGTAATTAGACATATGAGGATATTCAAAATATCTTCTTAAAAATTTTTAAATTTTAGTTGATTTTCAGTTAATTTCTAGAAATTCTGCTTGCAATATTAGAGATTTTTAGTTAGTAAAGGTATATACCAGTTTGAATAAGCATCTTTTCCCTTTTCTTTCATTTAATCATTTATTATTTTTTATTAAAAAACATTTTTTTTCATAAAATTTATTCTCATTTTGTTATCCCTTACCAGAGTCTTACAAGATTATTTCTATTTTCCCATCTAATCAAAATAACACCCTCACCTTTTTTCATTATATTACTAATAGTCATGTGGAAATGTTAACAATTATAATAAACAATAACATGTAATAAAGAACAAGCCTACTAGAATATAACAAAATAAACAAAAAGATTTAAAGGAAAAGCATACAAAAGGAAAAAGAACTGAAAATTAAATAATAAAAATATATTAAAATAATATAAAAATATAAAAAGAAATAAAGTCACT
>NW_004949100.1:4082769-4092396 GCF_000317375.1 Microtus ochrogaster | reverse complement strand
ATTCGGGAAAATAAAATTTCCCTTTGAAGGTTGTTTCAATTAGAGATTTTATATTAGAGATTGGGGTTTCTTTCTACTTTCCCTCAGCACTGACCCTGTCTGGCTTAGACGTGTGCAGGCCTTGTGTTTGCTACAGTCTTTGTGTATTCATATGTGTGTCAGCCCTATGATGTCTAGAAGACCTTGCTTCTTCGCTGTCATCCATCCATTCTGCTCGCCCAGTCTTTCTGACTCTGCTGGAGTCCTTCCTGGATTCTGATAGGAATTATTTAATAAAGACATTTCATTTAGAACTGAATGTTCTAAAGTCTCTCACTCTGTACATTGCCCTCTGTATCATTTCTCATCGATTGCAACAGGAAGCTTCTCTGATGATGGCTCAGCAAAGCACTGATCTATGAGAATAACAAAATGTGGCTGGGACTTATTTTATTGTTACATTTATTTGGGAGGACAGGAGTATTTGCTTTCCCTTTTTCTAGTATCAGGTTATGGCCAGTCAGTCTGTGTGAGAGGTGGGAGACATCTCACAGAGTAGACCTTAAATCTGATCAGACAGTGGATGGTTACTTCTACAACTTTTGTGATACTAATGCAACAGTGTTATCTTGCAGTCAGATATATATATATATATATCCAAAGATTTTGTAGTTGTCTTAATGTCTACCTTCTCTTTTGATGGCATAAAACATGGCTTCCAGTACGATGATGACTAGTCAAGCGGTGTAATGATTTCAGATAGCCACTGGTTCACCTTCTCAATATTGAATATATTAGGTAGTATTTGTATTCAATAATAAGGCCTTGCCTTCAGTTTGTGAAGAAACACCAACAGTTTTGGCAATATTCTGAATCACTTAGTCATTTCCATAGGACCCCTTTTGGCAATAATCAGACAGGAATTATCTGAATTACTATATAACTATTGATATTCTTAGTAGCATAGGGTCGAATGGATTAAAACTTTGGTAAACCTTTCAATGTACAGGAATGTCATAAGCCACACACTGGGGCGACATCCATCGGGATCCAAGCATGACAAATTCACACATTCCAGTGTAGGGGCATTAGGATTAGAAGTGTTAAGCAAAAGAAAGAGAGATATGGAAGAAATAAAAAATAGAAACACAAAACCACATTGGAAGGGAAAGGCAGTGAATACTGAACAACCAACATTTATTTTCCACATACTTATATACTTTCCTTTAAAAGGGAAGAAAGGAGGTAACAGACTTCAGTAAGATGATATAAAGAATAGGCTTGTATTTTCTCACCTTTTTCCAGGTGGAGTGGATAGACCTCTAAATCCAGATACTAATTAACCACACCCTAAGTCGGGATCGCTTGTTGGTAATCACACCTGTTGTCAACAACTTTGAATGAGCACAAAGAAGCTCAAATTCTCTGACCTTTAGTCAAGGTGGAACACCCTCACATCCATGCCCCCCTCAACAGGACCATCCATTTTTTAGCTTTATCCACACATTTGCATGACCTTGGATAGAATTTCTTCTATGTGCAGTAAAGTCTTTGATTATGTATAATGGTGGCAAAGCTGTTCTAGAAATATTCCATGAAACAGCTACAGAAAATGGAGTCAAGTGGGGGGAGATAATAATTTGACTACAAAGATAGTATGACTTCACTTTCAAATCACTTCTAAATAACCTAGTTGGTGATGAGTGATGAGAACTTCAGATATCATAATCTGAGCATTAGACATTTTACAGATGAATAGTTGCCATCCTGAAATTGTGTAAAGCTCAAATTTTGAAAATATTTTAGGAATAATAATTTGTTATTTCAAAGTGTGTTTATAAGCTCATCTTGTGAAATATCTGAGTTGTCTCCTTAATTATTACATTGCAACATTTTTATGGCATACACGGAATGCCTCTAATGTTCTTCGAATACAGCCCAGCCAGGTAGGGATGTGCAATCTGGCACAGATCAATAGTAAACCAATAAACCTGTTACTGGAATATGAATGGCAGAGCACAAAATGAATATTTTGTTCTCTGTCACACTGCACGTTTTTTAGAGCAAGTTATGATGGGAGTTCATTAGAGTGATTTATGACTCTTATGCTCTCAAAATAATATAGGTCACTAAAATTGACACCCTGATTGCTATTTAGTAACTTTTCCTAGATGCTGTTCATCATCCCCATGACTATAAGTGACAAACTACAGTGGCTTATACACAGCGGTGATGGTTGAGCAGGTTAAACTGTGATGCTCCATTTCCGGAAAATACGCTTACAATGACCTTAATTTATTATATGCTTACTGCCTTGCATCATTTACTAGGCCCAGAATAACAATATGCTGAGTTGCACAAGGAACTTATGTTTAATCAAGTTGGAAGTTTACCACCAAAAAATAATCATCTTTGGGTATAAACATATTTTTGATATATAAAACTAGTTTTTTTGGAAGAGTGAGGCTACGATATTGGTTTTGCATGTATCTACAAACCTATATTTCAGTTTTCAGATTTTAATCCCAGATGACATTTTAGATCAAATCATATATTAGTAAAGGATGAACTTGGGTTCACTGTACTGAAAGGTTGCCTTTATGTGCACTTCTAGAAATTTCCTATTGGTTCATCTCTTACATAAGCCTTGTCGTCTTGACAATAAACTGTGTTCATTGACGATTAAGGAAATAGAGTTCTGACAAATACGAGAGCTGGAAAAGCAAGGTTACTTCTACAGAGTCAGGCCCTGGAGACCACTGATAAGGACAAAGTTCAAATACAGGAAGCTGTCCAACTAAGTGTGGTGTTTAAAAAAAAGAAGGGTAGGAAATTAAACTGCCTAACAGCAAACTTAAATCATACTGAAGAGTAAACATGTTTGTAAAAGATGCTCGGGTGCATCTAAAGCTAAAGTCTTTGCACATGCCAAAGGAATGTTAAGAAAACTTATAATTACTGTCACATTTCAGTGGAATAAATATCCATACAAAGGCGCTGAGGTACTTGATGTTCTTATAATATTAAAAAGTATGTATCAACACATTCAGTCTATAATTTACTCACTAAAGTCCCTCCCAACTTCAATATTATAATTTCAGGTGCATCAGAGTTTCATTTTTATGAATGTTTTGATTCAAATGGCATGAATTATGCAAACTCAATAAGAGAATATTAATTTTAGAGTTAGAGATTTTACTAGGGTGTAAACTATATATACAATATAAGATATTGCATATTCAAAGACTTGTTTTATGTCATATCATTGTCCATTGTTTAAAAACACTGAGCTATTTAATTATCCTAGAAAGTTTGAATGATTTTCATATTTAGCATAAAAGTAAAATAATCAATAAAATCAGTTAAAAAGTAGCCTTACTTATGTTCGCATTTGTGTGTGTATGTTTACCAGCCCAGCAATAAATGTAAAACTGAATCTTTTTGGTGTTTTGTTTTGTTTTGTTGCATATGCACTGGGTGTTTTGCCTGCATGTATGTCTATATGAGGTTGTCAGATGCCCTGTAATTGGCATAACAGACACTTGTGAGCTGCCTTTGGGGCGCAGGGAATTGAATCTAAGTTCTCTAGAAGCAGTCAGTGCTTTCAGTCAGTGAGTCATCTCCCCAGTAAAACTGAATCTTAAATGACTAATTTTGCAAAGTATTTCGAAGACACTATGGAGTTCCAATTTATTTAACAATCTATTGCATTTAATAGGTTGATTACATGGTATATGATGTTTCATATTTGTAGGCTTTAAAGATTACCACAATGCAACACATAATGACTTACTGAATTTTTCTTCTGGTTAACATACCTCTTTCTTCTTGCCGAGTTTCTTCCTGAAAGAATTTTGACCGAATCATTTTATTGTTTTAAATTTGTGTATATATCTTTTACCCTTCACATGTTAGACAACCTGTGGTAGACAGAATCCTATGATAGCCTATTAAGTGTCCAGAGTACCTGATTGTTTCATTTAACATGTAATATGTGTGTGTGTGTATTTCAACTGAATATATGGTTCAATTTCATTACTTCCAGTTATATAGTTTTAATGCATTTGATCCTATTTTACATTTATGAATCCTAAATAGCCTACAATGATGTATAGTATTTTAAGATTCTTCCTCTTTCAGAGATAGATACTTTAATTGTGTGAGAAGATTATTTTAAGTAGTGAGTGAAATTAAGCTTAATTTTGATGATGCATATTTTTAGATATCTATAATTTAAATTTTAAGTGTTTCTTCATGCCTTTCATAAAAATTTTAGAACCAATGAAAGTTGTAGACAACATGTGAAAATACTAAAATGATTTAAAATTTAATAAAACAAGTTTATCAGAATATGGAAGATTAATGGAGCCAGGGATGGTGAAAAGAGCTTGATGATATTACTATGGAAGAGCGGTGGATGAGGCAGCAGGAGGCTACTAGGGGCTGTTTTGGCATTCACAGTTAAACACAAAAAAGGAGAGAGATGGGTACTGGGGAGGTGATTGGGAAAAAAAAAAGAGAGATGTGAGATCTTTATAAATTTCATAAAGTGGATACTGTGCATTCTTCTAGAGAAATGAAGTGTTAGTAGTTAAAAAAACGACTTTAATCTCAAACACCTGATCATACTCAGATGAAGGGTCCTAATTTCTCTCCAGCAAGGAAAACAGCTTACAATTACACACACATGGCATGGACACTAAACTATTTTGACCTCTGATGTCTTTATGGATACTGAATTAAGAGAAAGGACTTTGTAATGTGTATACTCTATGTCTCATTCATAAAATTATCTTAAGTTATTTAAAGTAATAGCCGTAATGAGACTATTTCCACATAATCACAATGCAATTACAGGTTTTCTTTAATTCGCATATTATAAATCACATAAGGTAGACATTATGCATTCTGCTTGGGAAAGGAAGTGTTATTAGTAAAACACTAATTCTCTAATCTAAAACATTTAATAGTTAAGGAAGGACATTCTATAAAACACAACCAAATCCATATTCCTTTATCGGCTAGGAAAAGTAAAAATCAGCGATGGTCTCCATGAAAATGGTTGTCTAATGAATTCTGAGAAATTGAACAATTAGGGGCTTGGATAAGATCCCAGGACAAACAAGGGTATTTGTCAAATGAAAAAAGAATTTAGTAAAGAATCATAACAATGTTTGATCCTTAAGACAGTGTGTATTCAGTACTGATGGGAGTATTCATAATGAATGAAAGAGATAATTGTATAAGAGAAATTTGATAGTTTTTTTGTAATTTTCTATAAATATTTAATAATTATATTCTAATTTCTACTGACATACTTGTCTCTGAAAATTTCATTTTTGTAGGTCACTTCAAATTTTTGAGGTTAAAAAAAGATATTATTTCCCTTCATAAGCAGAGATAAAGATACAGATATATATATATGGAGAGATCAGGGCAGGTCTGAAGGGAAGAGGCAGTAGGAGGAGAAGGAGGATGGCAGGAAGATGGATAATATTTAAATGTGAACGTGTGTGTGTGTGTGTGTGTGTGTGTGTGTGTGTGAGTGTGTGTGTACACTAGCTGTTTTCAGTAACGGACATATACAACATGGGTTCATATTGTTGCATATGCTTTTACTCATTTCCATACTAGTTTAATTTTTTTTATTCTGATACTGGGTAAATTTAAAATATTTTCTTACAGAAAATCAGAATTGATATCCATATATCTGGTTAGTTAAATTTGAAAAATACTTACATGGCCTTAAGCATTTACCTAAAATATAAACAAAGAAGAAAGCAGTCATCTTTCTTAATTAACAATTGCATTAACCACTGACACATCACCACAATTTTTGGTGGGGCAACATGGTCAGAAAGATTCTGAGAAGAAATTGGTAAAGATTTATTCCACCGATATGAGAGGAATATACAGTAACTAGGGAGTTGACTCAGTGGTTCAGAGGACTTCCTGGACTTTCAGAGCATGGCTTTAGTTCCCAGAAACAGATCAGGAGGAAAAAAAGAGTCTGTGACTTCAGAGGTAGTAAGTCTTCTATTCTTCATGAACATCCGCATGCATGATGTGTGTCCATACATACAAACAGCATGCAAATACATGCAAATAGAATATGTATACTCATGGTGATATGCTGCCATGTGTGTTCTTGAAATAAAATCTCTGTCCTCCTGAAGAGCAACCACAACGGAACCATCTCTCCACCTCACAAAAATATATCTTCAAAATTAAAAAAGTACACATAACTCTTCTTTTCATACATATCTTACTGCCAAAGCTAGGAAGGAAAAATCGTGTTGACATTGATGGAAATTGAAGTTTTGGGGAATATGGAGGTCTCCTAATGTGCTTGACCTCTTCAGAGAATAAACTTTGATCCTCACTGTGCTGTGAGAAATTCTAAATACTTTATTATTGCTATTGATAGTATTATTTAAAAAGTAATTCTAAGTGTTACTAAAATATATTTCTTTTGTTTCTAAGCTTTACCTAAAACAAAATTGACTTCAGCTATTTGTTTATTTACATTCCTCATTATTGGGAACAAATTTCTGAGACAACTGAGGGGAGATGGGTTATTGTTCGTCCAATACGTTCTAAGAGAGAAAAAAAACAGAGTTCATGTTTGTTGCTGGAAACATGTTCCTAACTTTCTTTCACTAGGCTATAGCAGGAAGCTGAGGAAACAATCAGTGAATCACTAGGGTGACTTAATTCTGCAAGGCAGTCTCACGTTCTAAAGATTTTATGACTTTCCAAGTAATACCACAACTAGGACAGAGGGATATAAACCTGACTTGGTGGAAAACATTCACAATTCAATCTATAACAGAACCCAAGTGCCAACTCATAGACTTTCCTCATACAATAAATACTCAGAAATAGTATACCTGCAAATTATACTTTAAATAAAAGTAGAAGAGTAATTTCCTTCCCGTTAACAGTATTCATTTTATTTTTAGACAACTTTGAACTCAAATACTTGGCTAATTTTTGCCTTTTTTGGCCTCTAAGTATGTTAAATAAATGGTCAAGTTATACATGTATAAAGAAATATATCATTCATTAGCTAGCTCAATTTGTGTGCATTCAAGCTTAACACTTGCTATTATTCCATTTGTGCCTTCTGGCTTTCAAAAATATTCTTTAGCATTGGATACATTTTAAGTTGAAATGTAAAAACCATTTTAACTCTTTGAGACAAATAATGGTAATACTTTAATTCAATCAATAAAATTCACAATAATTTATATTAAAATTATTCAATACAGGACTTTAGAAAAGATTATAATAAAACAATAACTCAAAATGTTAAAAGAAATTATTTACTTGATTGCTTAAGGAGATAGATATTTTAACCTATTTGCAATAGCATACAATGAATTTATGTATAAAGATATTACTAGGAACCATATGAACTGTACAATTATAGCATCTTCATTTATATGGAGGTTTTAATAGTTATTAATAAAATTGTATAAACTGGATATATATCTATACTCCCAAATAAATTTATGTATATTACATTATTTCTGAATGTATAAATATAATTTGCTTAGTTGATATAATGTAATTGCAAGTACGTTTTCAGATTTTCTAAAGAGTTTTAGTAAATTTAAAAATTTGTACTAGTTTTCAAGGATATTTCTTTGCATTCATCACTTTTCAGTTAGTAGAATCATGTTTCTACATATTGCAATGACTTCTTTCTTCTTATGGTGACATAGTTTTTTGAAAAGATAGTTCCAGTGACTTTTCAGTACACATGGGAAGCCTTGGGGTAACAGGTTCTTCCATTTAGCCTAAGCAGAAGCTTAGTAGAATAAGTGATGGAAGAGGGAAAGGAATGGAACTATCTCCCAGCTCCATTGCTAGCCAGGCTTCATGATATTTCATTGTGTAAGTGTTGAGTATTTCCAGAAACATCAGTGACTGTCATGACATATCACTCATACACCTATCCTGAAAAAAAAAAAACCACAGCATTCTGATAACATATTTCTTTCATTTTTAAAAATTTCTTGTTTTATTTTTCAAATTCCAAATACATGCTGGGCAATCATTTATCAGGTATATAATTTGTAAGTACCTTTATAGTTTAATACTCAACTCTATTCCTCATATAGTGTCTCTTGAAATGAAATTATTGTAGTCCAATTTCTTTTGTTCTTATAGGATTATACTTTGATACTTATCTAAAATAGTTCATTGCCCGAAGGTCACAAGGATTTTCTTTTATTTTTACACAGGATTTGTAATCAAGTTTTAACTTTTATGCTTATAATCTTGCTTGAATAAGTTTTATGTATTATAAGGTTTATAAATTGTATTACATGATTTGCTCACCATTATTTGACTTGTTAAATGATTACTTTGCTTTTTCTTTTTCAAATATATCATTCATATATATATCATTCATATATATATGTATATATACATATATATGGATTTTTCTTATTCACAAACATTTTGATGATTTCCATTTATTTATCAATGTTTATGAGTAGTAATCTTACTCAAGTTTAGTTGATTTAGCTTACTAAGTCCAAAAGTTCTTTTTTTTTATGTTTTGGACTGCCTAGGTCTAATGACTTTTCATAATAAAAACAGGTTCATTTCTTACATTTCTATTAACATGTTTGTGTAATATTGAATATTATAAAGATTGAGGTTGATATAAATTTGGGATGAATGAAACATTCAAACATCTTTTAAGCTCAAAACTCCAATTATGGGTAATATTGCAAGTAGAAATTCCGAAAGCTTATATCTGAGTACAGTGGTTCATGAGATAACTTGCCAGACATTATTTTTTTTGTTGTACCAATGCCTATACTTTAGTACAAAAGAAATATAAAGCACACAGAGGAAGAAACAAAGACCCATCAGATGAATTCAGAGAAAATGAGGTAAACTCTCCCTTAGGACCTCATCTAGTGTTGGTCCATGGAACTTCATACAGTCATTTGTGATGAAATGTGTAAACGCTTGCTAGGCAAGAAGGCTCATTACTGACTCAGTAGCTGGAAGTTTATACCAAAGGCTGATCACCTAGGCAACCTTTAATGAGAATGAAAGAATATTCTAGCCGCTTAGAAGGAAATGGTTATTCAGACTAAGTGTGAAAAGTTCAACAGTTCCTATCAGTGAATGGCAAAAATTCTCCTGAGCCAAGAAGAATCCTGGAACGTGGTTCTTCTGACAGCAGCCAAGCTTACTATGCCAATAGTTTGTGTATAAATTCTACTGAAAGAACATAAAATTGAAGATATTTCTCTCCCTTCTGCTTCAAATGGAAGTTATGCTATAAAAAATAGCATCTCCCTTTATTTGATTTTCATATCTTTGTTTAGAAAATGTTTTCAATTTCTTGATGATTTTATTAAATAATTTAGAAAATATATTATATGATGACAGTATTTTAAAAAACATGAGTATAACTAAAATATTTGACTTATACTTAACTATTAGTACTTAATTATCAATTTCAAGATATCTGTACTGTTTTCTCAATTTTAAAATTATTTTTATAAATACAGATATATAGTTTATGAATCATCATATATCCATATCAATGCTTCTTTTTCAATTTACTCCTTGTGGGAGCCTAGCCAGTTTGGATGTTCACCTTCCTAGATATGGACGGAG
>NW_004949100.1:4052037-4082560 GCF_000317375.1 Microtus ochrogaster | reverse complement strand
ATTCAAGACACAAGGTCTATCATGTGTTTTACATTTTGCAGACAGTTGGATTGACACCTTACTGGTAACAGCTTTGAAAAGATATCAGGAATAGATAAAGACCATGATAAATGTCCTGTTTCTTCTCTTCTGCTGATTTCCAACAACAAGACCTTGAAATGCCCTCCGCATATTAAGTAAAATGTAGTCTGTCCTTGGTTGTTTATGTAAAGCTGCAGATATCAACTCTCAGTTACTATGTTAACAGATAAAAACCTATACTTTTATCAGGACAGCTAAAAATTCCAAAATAAATTACGACATTAGCCATGTGAGAAATGTTCACAACAGTATTTGGTTGCTTTCTTCTTTTGTACTTAAGGTTGCTTGGAACTGAAAGAAGATACTATTGAAAACCTGCTTGCAGCTGCGTGCCTTCTTCAGCTTCCTCAAGTAGTAGAAGTATGTTGTCACTTCCTCATGAAACTTCTGCATCCATCAAACTGTCTGGGAATCCGAGCATTTGCAGATGCTCAAGGATGCATTGAATTAATGGAAGTGGCCCACAGCTACACCATGGTAAGGAGATTTAATATTTAAATAGTAGAGTATTATACTAAATATCAAATGATACAATTATGATGGCTTTCCACAATTAATATTTAAGGTGTTTTCTGTGATTGCTACATGCTCAGTATTGACCATTAAGTTACGTAATATTTGATAAACTCAAGGTAATTAATAATCTTGTCCTTATTTTAATTTTAAGACATTACTACACTTTATTGTCAATATTGATATTAACGTTGACTGTTAGGATTTTAAATGTTGATTTACTAAGTAAAAATTTTTCTGTTCAATTCTTCAACTACAATTTTTCTCATATTCTGCATTTTTCTTATATAAGTCTATCATACAATCTTTTACACACACACACACACATATGGCACCTCTCTATTATTTGTGGCTAATAATTTTGTATATATAATGGGAAGTACAAAATGTCTATTTGTGTCATCAATATTAGTTCATTGATACTTTTTTGTTTTAAAACAAAATAATTTAAGTAGACAACATTTAGTATGCACTTCCTAAAGTTAATTTTCTGAAATATTGTTATAACTCAAAAGTTTAAGCGGCATGCAGGGCAATCAATAAATATTCTTGAAATAGTTCAAGTTCATTTTTTTCATATTGTCACAATTCTCACAGTATAATGATCGATCCTTTTATCAGAATTATGAGGATTCTAAAAGTCGTTCTTACTGTGTATCTTATTTTTATCTATTTTTCACTTCTTAACTAGCTATTAATTTTATGTATATGACTGTTGGCCTGAATGTGTGTATGTGTACCATTTGCTTTCCTAGTGCTGACAGAGGTCAAAGGGCATTACAGAGCCTAGAATGCCTTCTGCAGGATGGCTGGGAAGTGAGTCTGGATCAAAACCCAGTGTCATTGATCTTGACTTCTCAGCAGTCCTCATTGTCCGCTATGTTCAGCGAGTCCTGTTGAGCCTAGGCAGTTTGGATGCTCACCTTACTAGACCTGGAAGGAGGTGGGCGGTCCTTGGACTTCCCACAGGGCAGGGAAACAGGACTGCTCTTCGGGCTGATGAGGGAGGGGGACTTGATTGGGGGAGGGGGGATATGGGAGGCAGTGGAGGGGAGGAGACAGAAATCTTTAATAAATAAATAAACAAACAAACAAAAAAGAAGTGAGTCTGTGTCATCTTTAAGAGTAGCAATTCTCATAACAATTGGGCCACCTCTATAGCCATGAGTTGTGTAATTTAAAGGTGAAACTTTTATATTCATGAACTATTTTTCATATTGCTTCCAATTCAGACAGTATAAGTTCTTACAAAACTCAATACTTATGGTAGTTCATTTACTAGATATAATTATTATGTCGTACATACTATGAAGAGAAATCTCTATATCAATATTAGTTAGCAATACATTTTATTTTGACAACTTTAATGTATTAATACAAATAAATAAAATGGTGTAGAATATCTCATTAGCAACTCAAGGGAAATTGTCTATAGTATGCAGAATAAGATTTCTTCATACTTCTTTGAAGTATCAAAAAATAAATAATTTTCAAGTAACTCTTGAAAATCAACACCTATAATTATTATTGTTATTAATCTTAGAATTTCAGCATTGTCTAACGTTTATAATTTAAAAATTTAAGCAGTTTGCACATTAGATGAAAACTCAGAGATAAAAGAAGAAGCCTGATAACTCTTCTGTTTTTTAATTCTTTGGAAATATTCCATGAAAGGTCACAGTCCTATATTTGCAATGATATGAACCATTCAAAATCAGTGTAAACAAGTCCTTTATCAACCAAAATACCAAAGTCCAACTGCTGCTAATTGGGCACATTTGATTCCAATTTAGAGAGCTGGCTTAGCTTAGCTAGAGAACAATATATTGCCATATCAAGAGGGGTAATGGTCCCTTCTGGTCTGGTTTGAAGTTATTAATTTAGTAATAAATATTGTTTCCTTTGCAGCTGCCCTGAATGTTTCTAGTTTATTTGATAAAGTAACACTATTTCATAGTTTTTAAATGTATATTCTTTATGAAAGTGTATGCAAAATGAAGGGCATGATGCTATTCTATGCAAGTATATCTTTTAGACCGTAAATGAATTATGTGTTGTGGCTATTTTTGAAACTTATTTTATTTCAAAATAATTAGAAACATGATACTAAGTATTCTACTGATTTTCTTAGTTAATATTTAAGGGAAGAAAAATTGCTACCCATTTGTCTTTCTTAGTCTTATTTCTCTGTATCTAACACTTGAAAATTAGTTTGCATGTGGTGTTATAATAGCCATAAAAATGCCCTTAATCCCTGTCTACTCAGGAGTATATTCTGGTCCAAACTATACAATGAATGCTTTGAAAGAAAATCTGTCTATTTTTCTACTTTTCCTTTTTATAAACATATTTAGTAACTCACACTGCCAGTTTTCATGCTATATGTGTAATGGCATTAATATACACTCTCAATTTTTACTGAATTTCTTAACACCTGTATAGTGTAGTTATTATTTATTTCAAAAATCTTTAGAGATGATCTTTGCAATCCAGACCTTAACGTTTTCACTTTTACTTTTGCAATCTGTCTTCCTCATTCATTTTTGGATAATTATTGATCATGTGTAAATGATGTTACTTTTTTCTATGCAAAGTGACACAGCTGGACAATTGTTTCATGTATAAAACAGTAGGAAATTTTGACTGACACACAAATACTAGCCAGCAGTATGAAACAGATTCTCCACTAGTAACTAATTATTGACTTATGAATGCAGAGACAGCAACAAAATCATTGAAGGAAAGTCTCACTGTATACTCTGTTAGTTTTCATTATTAAACATTGGGTAATTATGAATGCCATGTTTTAAATTTTGAAAATGCAACATAACAAAATCATTTGGATCACAGGAATGGAAATATATTAATGTGATCTGATATTACTTTGAAAGCCAAAATATAACATCAACAAGCAACATTATTTCTCTTGTTTTATAAAAATAGAAAATGAAAGCAGCTCTTTTTGTGAAGCTGATGCAAAGGAATTGTACCAAAAGCAAGAGGATTTGTGTTTTTCATTCTTCATTTGAATTTTAGTAGCAATAATCTTTCATATTGAATAATATATGAAATACAATTTAGGTTCTTCAGAATCAGTTGAACAGCTAATAGCACTTACTGCTCTAGCTATCAATCAGAATTTGGTACACAGCTCCCACTTATGGTGGTTCACACCTGCCTATACTTTGGTTGGAGAGGGATTTATTCCCTCTCTGTCCTCTATGGGATCTTGTACACAAATTCACACTCACACAGCCATGCACACTGACTAGTACAAAAGACATCATTAAATATCCACATATGCAAAAATTTAGAAGTAGTTGCTTTTGTGTGACTGAGAGAAGTTTTGCTATAGCTCATGGCTTCAAATGGTGTTAGCCTGCCATGGGGAAGAAAAGGGGAAGTGGGAATTTTGGGTGTAGACTTCTAGATTTTTCAGAATCCAAAAAGCAGAGAGTATGACCAGCAGCTGGGAAAGACCAGATATGATACATCAAAGGTTCATTCTCAGTGACCCACTTCTTAAAACCAAGTCCATCTCCTGAAGGGAGGACTCAGTACAGGAGACCAGACATTCAAAACAAAATCCCATAGGGATTTTTCCAATTCAAACCACAACACTCTATTTACTAAAGGTAGAACTACACTTCAGTGATTTTTAAAAATGTCTTTTATTGTTCACTGTGCTGTATTCAAATAATACTACAAATAAGTAATTATTCATTAATACAATTACAAACTTTCTGGTTGACTGAAATTCCTAAAATTCTATAAAACAGACCAATTTCATATGTTGTAACAAAGGTTAAAATAAATCTATTATTCCCAAAATTACTAAAAGACATTGTCCATTTTTTTTAATCAAGTTCTTAATCAGACATGACTCATGTACCAGACATTTTCCTTTAGGCCACCAACCAGCTCCCAAATTATGATGTGGAGAATATTATTAGTTGCAAATGATCAGCCTAGCATATGCACATTTCTACTTAGGTCTTTTACTTAAGTTAACCTTTTCTTTATCTACCATTTGCCTCAAGGCTTTTTACTTTTTTTCTTTATTTTCTTCTTTCCTTGCTTCTCTATGTCTGTCTGTCTGGTGCCTAGCTGTCTCCTTGTCCTAGGCATGTCTATTTTTCTCTCTGCCTTCATCTCTCATTCTTCTATCTATTTTTCCTCTTATTTATTCTGTCTCCCTGGCAGCCCTGCCTATTCTTTTTCATGCCTAGCTAATGGACATTCAACTTTTTATTAGACCAAACAGGTGCCTTTGAAACACAAGGTGAAATAGGTACAAAATATCTTTACATAATAAATCACAAATTCTTGCATTCCTAACCAAATTCAGCATAACAAAAGTAACAGAAATTTAAACAGCTAAAGTCATATTCTGGACTATACACAAATGTAATGAATCTTAAATAATATTTCATAACCATCTCATTATATAAAAATTTTTAACATGGTGAAGAACATTCCATTAAAAATCTGTCTCTGCTTATAGTTTTTATACAAAGCTACAATTCTAACTATATGGAAGCTGAGGCAGGTGGGTTATTATTGTAATCTCTGGCTAAGATATCCTGTGAGTTCAGCATAATCCCTAGAAATGTGTTAAGAACAAAACCAAAAACCCAAGACTAGAGATGGCTGCTCAGAGAAAGAGTTTCAAGTTAACAAGGTCCTGGAGTTGACCAGCACATGAATCATGATAAAAAAAAAAACCCCAGATGTTTTAGTAGCTGGAAAAAGTAATGATGACTATAATAATATTAATTTCATTAAAACTCTTCTATTTGCATTTTTATATTCACATTCAAAGTTTTATTTTTACTTAGCTTTTTCAAATTTAGATTTCAAAATTTTATTCATTTTTAAACTATCATACATCCATACTATATATTGCTTCATATTATATTTGAAAATTTTCTACATGACTACACAAGCATATGATTTTCTGTTGTAGAATGTGCTTGAGATGTGTTAATTTTATTTATGCTGTGGAATACTTTCTAATGATGCAAAGATGTGATGCACTTTTTTATGTTTCATATGTTTAATTGTGTATAGCTGTGTTACTTTGCCTGCATAAAACTCTTGGTTAGTCAAATAAAGTCCAATAGCTCGGCAAGAGAAAGGCTAGGTGAGGTTGGCATTCAGAAAAAAACAATTAGGAGGAGAAATCCAGGGAAGGAGTGAAGGGAGAAAAGGAGAAGGAGAGGAGGATGCCAGAGGTCAACCAACAAGCCATGGAATAAGAAAGACAGAGAGATGCATAGATTAACATGTACGTATGAATACAGTCTGCTGAGTGCATTTAGTGTTGTTATGTTTATGTGTGTAGTGACAATCACTTGTGATTGGATAACTCTTCAGAGCACTCATCTCTTAAGAACACAGATTATCATTCCGTAACAGCTATTAATCAAGGTGTGCGACCTGATGAGACTTCCTATACTCAGATTTTATCTTGAACATACCCCGCAACTCTATATTCCAAAGCCCTCCAAGACCCATCATCATGTCTTCTTCAAAATATATGTCTATCATTTTAATTTTATTCAATAACTTACTCTATTTAAAGTATATTAATTCTTTCCATATTCCTTTCACATACACAACAAATTTTAGTCATGATCACTCCCACTATAGCTCACTCACAAATATGGCTGAATACTTCGATTTAAATTAGTGCTTCCAGGAAGGGCAGTTTATTCTTAAATTGTAATGACTCATTTTATATTAAAATAGGAATTTATTTAATTATGTCCTTAATATACTAAAACCCATATGTGCCACCCCTGTGTTCAAATGTCATCTGGTAAACTAGAGGGTACCTGTTGGTGACCACATCCTAACTCCAGTATCAATTGTCACCAAATATAACAACACATCATTCAACGTACATACAGCTCACTATTAAAAAATCATTTTCTTTATTATCTAAAGATTTGATGGTTTGTATTAGTGTTTTATGCCTCAGATTGCTACTCAGGAACAGAGTCAATGAAATTTTAAGAACAGTTTAGAAATGTCCTCCAAACATTAAAATTCACTTTGTAATACTCCATAATAGCCTTTCTATCATATCAAATCATTTCATTGCCATGATTCACATCTAAACTAAATAATATTCCTTTAATTTTGGAACACTTGAAAAGGATTCTTTTCTCATTAGATATGACAGGAAGAAGAAAGGCTAGAATCTTTTGCCTTCAGGCTCCTTTGATTTCACCAGGGTACTTCAGGAAACTGGAACAATAATTTGTTTTCTTTCTGAATGAGAAAAGGAATCCAATTTTATTCATATAATTAAAAAACTCATTTTGTAAGACTTCTCATAAAAAGCTGTTTAGGAATTATTTGATTTTCTGGTAAATTTGACATTTCACAATTATTTTTTAATTAAAATTCTGTTTCTCTGTTAGGGAATATACTTGTTCTAAATATCTTTAATAGTAATTTTTAATGTGGAGAGAAGGAGAAGGATTGATTATAGTACAAAAGAAACAAGAGAAATCAACTTTTGCCCAAGGGGAAATCATTCCACTGCTTAAGCAGAGGTTAGGGTTGAAACAACACCTCTGCGTTTTGAAGAAACCTTTTAGAAACTTAGTATATATCACACAACAGTAAGGAGACAGAGACAGTTAATATCCGGTCTGCCTTAAACATCCAGTCTTTGCAAGTTGTTAGATTTTAAGATTGCATCAAGTCAAGAAGTATACTTAACTGTATTCCAGCCAAGTATACATCTAGATTTTAATATCACGTGAGGTCAGGAAGTAGACGGATTAGTGTATTACCAGTTAATACACCAATGTGGGTAGAAAAAAATACCACATAGTTTCACCCCTAGATAAATATCTAGATTAATGACTGCTAATAGAAAGAGAACCACTTTTCCTTAGAGACTACATGCTACATAGATCATTCTTTTCCAGTCAGTCAACCCTAGATAGTTGCATGAAATAATATTAAATGACCTTAGTATATTTAGCATTGTTTTGTTTTACAAATTTTAAGATCTTTCTAAGAAGCTCAAGTGTGGAGATTCGGGCACCATCTTTCAACATTAAAAAAAAAAGTAAATTCAAAGTAAGCAATACATTGCAACCTAAAAACACCATTTAATTATTTATAACTACGAGTCTTTAATCAATTCTCTTGAGAGTCCACTCATTCCTGGAGAACAAACTGTGTCTGGGCCTGATAATAAACTTGGTCTCTCATGGCTTTTCCACCTTCAATTCTTAAAATCTTCTGTTAAATCCATAAAGTACAAATGCATGTCATGATCAAACTAATAGCTCTTATGTTAACAATAAGTGATAAAAAATATATTGCCCTGAGTAGAATATCTCATAATGATAGTTGATCAGCCAATGTTTATGAATATTTTTCCTTATTTTCTAGAATTTTTTACAAATACATAAAACAATAAACAATTAGGGAAACACAAGCCAAAACCATTACATTCACCACTTAAAAGATAAAATATCAACATTTTTAGTATTTTCACACTGCTGAAAATTTAGAAAATTTCTTTCACTTCAGAAAGAAACCATTTTCTATCATGCTTTTCAACATGAAAGTAAATGGATAATGTATATTCTCTATACATAAATGATTTTATTAAAGGTAAATTTTCATAAAAATAAAATCACACAAAAACATATGGACATTTAAATGTCTTTTTTCATATTTCATGATATAGGAATACTCATTCAATTGAAAGAATGACAGTGGTTTGCTTATTTTTGATGGTAGAAAAAAATTTCACCATATATATGTACATACATAAATACATACATAGATATACTGTATCTAGTGATCAGAGTGTTTTATTATTAAAATTGAATATTTATTTGCAAAAGATTGATAAAAACAAAAATTATTCTTCATGTGGAAAATAAAACACATTTGAAACAAATTATTCTGATTGCATGTGCATTCTACAACACACATAAATGATAAATAGTATTAAAAATAAATAGATTTTGAATTCATTATTTTCTATAAACCTTAAAAGATATTTAAAAATGTCCTTCCCCTACAATGAAACATCCTGGATGGCACACTCCAAGTCAGACATTACTTCTAGTCAATTCTAAGGTAGATATTATTAAGCACCCACTGGCTTATGGAAATATTTCCAGCCAAGTCACAAAAAGTCAGTGAAAAGTATACCAGGGAACACACATTTTAAGAATCCAGTGGTATTTTTACACTATTCTATAATGTTTTCAACATGAATGGAATATTTTACTGGAGCACTCCTTTGACCTTGAATTTGGCAGCTTTAGTTTGCAAAGACTTGCTATTTACCGTCTGACTTCTCATTATTTTTCAATATTTCTTAATATTATTTTTCAGTGATCCATAAGCTCCCATCAACCATGTCTCGTATGTAATTCATTTGATGTGATGAAACACAAATTCTATTTGTTCTTATTAGAAACGTGGAGTTGAATATTAGGGGATGAAAACTTAGAGATCAGAGAAGCAGTGCTGCCAGCCATTAGAGAGACCTTTTACCTCTACCAAATCCTTAGATGGAAAGAGCGATCCTGTCTCTATCAATCCTCATACTGACTGCTTTAGAGTACACTTCAGACTGCTCCTCACACTTCATTGAGCTCCTGTCTTCTCCTATCTTATATTCCTCTCTCTTCCCATCATACCATTCCTGTCTCTACTTCCCTAATATTGGAATTAAAGGTGTGTAATCCCAAATGCTTTCTTTGAGCTGTTTCTCTTTTAGATAGATTCAATGTCGTATAGCACAGGATGTCCTTGAACTAACAGAGATCGTTCTGCCTCTGTTGATCTTCAGGCAAACTTCATTTGTTAAAACACAAACAAAATATCACTTTATTTTGAATAGAGAATTTCATTGTTAATGTTACATATATCATAGGGGTCCGCATTTCTGGCTGAGTATTCCAACACCTATTTTCTGAACTTCCATTTCATGTGAGATTCCTACTGTTAATTATTGCTCTCTGTACAAGGGTACTTCTCTAATGATGTCTGTGAGTTCCTCAGATCTATGGCAATTTGTATAAAATTTTGAAGGGAGTTTGATAATTATATAAAAATTTTCTCTGGGAAAAACATTCCAACTTTGTTGGATGCTCAGTAAGATTCAGTGTGTTCTAGGCATAGGAGAAAATTCCATTTGAAGGGAAACATCTTTAATTCTCGGGAAACAAACAATTCAAATCTCAGAAAGTTCCTGAAACTCTCTCCAAGCTTGTGTATGTATTAAGGAGTGCTGTAAAGACTATATCACACGGCCGGGTGGTGGTAGCACACATCTATAATCCCAGCACTCGGGAGGCAGAGGCAGAGGCAGAGGCAGGCGGATCTTCATGAGTTCTAGGCCAGCCTGGTCTACAAGAGCTAGTTCCAGGACAGGCACCAAAAACTACAGAGAAAGCCTATCATGAAAATCAAAAATAATAATAAAAATAATAATAATAGCAATAATAAAATAAAAAGAGGCTATATCACACCATCTGAGATACCTAGAAGAAGCAACGACCAATAGGCCTGCCTGGAAAATAAACCAGCTGAGCTGTCTAAAAGAGGTTCAGAACAACAACTACCTGAGAAGGATACTCTATAGCCCTATGAATTGTCTGTTAGTTGAACAGTGTTCTCCAGATTTCTTATTTTCACTGTCATCCCTTATACCGGCATGGTCTTTGCTAATGAACTTTGAGTGATTTCTGCTATATACTCCTCAACTCTACTCTAGTTGGTAACAGCAATAAAACTTACCGTTTGGTTTATATGGTATCCTCTGGCCTGTTGTAGGTTCCTTATTTGCGTTGAGTAGACAGTTATTCAATTATTCAGGAATAATATTATATTAGTTTGATTGAACAATAGTAGTAGTGCTACTGTTAGAACTTTTCAGCTTGAGATCTCTCTAAACGCTTAAGCCTAAAATATGACATCATAAATAATGAATTCTTTAAAACAGATGAGTTTTGGCCACACAAAGGTGGCTTGTGTTCTTGTGTTTTCTCCTGTGTGTTTCTATTAGTAATGTCTCTTTTACAGAACTTTGGTAAAGGATGGAGGCTCCTTACCCACGTCATTTAAAATAATAAAATGCTGCTTTGTTCAAGGACTGAACAAATGAAAGAACCATTGCATGTATGCTGAAAATAGCAACAAAATTGTTCACAGTGGAAGAGAACAAGGAAGTTTGGGGATTGTCTTCACATTGAGTTAGGCATGAAATGTTTTATCAAACAGTGCACAGCAGTTTGGGAGAGATTCGTTGGATTTAGCCCGAACATTATTAAGTTTTTAAGATCTAATGACAACCCCAGATTAATGAAGTTAAGACAGTTTTCAGTCTATATGTTACACAATTTATGCAGTAAATGCAAATTTGAAATACCTGAATCATTATAGTGGACAACAGGGCAACTGGGGAGAACCCAATTATTGTATTCCCAACGGAGGACAGGATTATGTCTGCATTAATAGATTTCCTACACAAAGCCTGCGTTATAAATCATGGTGCAGGCAACAAGAGTGATTTTCTTTGCTGTGTAACCTTTTCCTATTGATTTCTCTTAAGGTGTAAAAATGCTTCCTTTTACTAAAGGAAGATAGTTTCAGTTTATTTCAAAAGAAATATTTTAATTTTAATTTTAAGCCAGTTTTGTATTTTTTTCTTCCTTTATTAGCAAGATTTACTTATGAAAAATAAATATATGTCCCTTGTTATTGGTCAGTAAGATTTACATTTAACATACTGAAGCATCTACACTTCATCTGGCCATTTGGTGCTGAAACAGCATGACTTAGTTAATTGTTATGCAGAAATAGGCTTTATAGATATGCTAAAACCAGGCAGTGTTTAGCATTTATGACCGCCTATGCATTCGTATATTTAATGTTCCTGTGTATTTCATGTACAGTCTTTATTACTGCACACCAAGGGGAATTAATGCTTAAGAGATATTTTGTGGCAGGATTAATATGTGAAAATATTTTTGCTGACCTTTTTCTTTTTTCTTAACATTTGAAAAAAAAAATTCCAGTGAACCAGACTGTTGGCAAAAGCCACGAATTCTTTTCTTGCTGCCCTGACCCGAAACAATCACACAGAAATCTGTATTAATTGCAATACTGTTTGGCAAATAGCTTAAGCGTATTTCTTACTAACTCATATCTTAAATTAACCCATTTCTATTAATCTGTTTTTTCCACATGGCTGTGGTTTACTGGCAAGGTTTCAGTGTGACTGTCTTCTGTGGGTGGCTGCATGGCTTCTCTCTGACCAGCAGAGCATTTTTCATTAATATTTAGCTCTTTGCCCTGATATTTTAAAAATTAAAACACACCTTCATAATTGTCGAATAATAAATTGTTTTCATATGTGCCCCATGTAATTCTTTGAATCATAGAAAAAGAGTCTTCTTCATATATGCTTGTATTACACAGTTATGTTACTTCAAAACTATAAATTCTGAAGATAAAAATACTAAAATATCCATGGCATTTGGCTAATGAATGTGAGCCCATTTTGTATCTGGATGATATGAAGAATCAGCTTCTGATATGGAAATGCAGCTGGGCAGACATAATCAGAAGGTATACTATCTATGTGACTTCACAAGAGTTATTATAACAAAGCGTTACACTGAATTAGGAAAGTGATGGGAGTAGATCTTTAGATTCAGTTCCTCACCAGCTATGGCAAGTTGTCTAAGTTTATGGTATCAGAAATGATTTCCTTCGTATTGATTGGGCCTTAAATTGAATTCCCTTCCTTTTGTTTCTCCAAAGATAATACATCCCTACTGCTGTTTTAATTATACTCTGCTGTGCTGGCAATAATGGTTCATAGGCTCTACAGATAGGTAACACTACTGATGGTTTCTCTTCACAGGCAGTTTTTTCAGCACCTTCAAGTACTTTGCCATAGAGGGGACTTCCAGGTCAATTTGAGCTCTAGTATCCACAGTGGGAGGCAACTACAGCAAAGGGTTGTTTCCCTTCGTTTTCTGGGAGACAATAAAGAACAATGCAAATAACCTATATTATTATGGAGTCTCTTCGGCTACTAAGTGATGAACTGATTAATATGTTTACTTGCTAGTGAAATTAGTGGTCATATTACCAATTATCCTTAAAGCCTGTGACTACCACCTAAAGATATGTCGTCAAAGTGTGAAGCTGTTGGAGTTTACAATATTAAAAAAGAAAATGTCACCTTCCATTTTCTCACAGAATTTCCATTATCCACACTTCAATGTATTTTTAATACATTTTCAATGCATTTTTTGCTACATTCATTCCTATGTTTTTCAATGTTTAAATCAATATTTCATGCAAATGGCAACTGTTCCAGATTGACTGAAATTAAGACTGAATTTGTTATTTATTATTTGTTTATATAAAGAAATTTTCAGACAAATGGGTAGAACAAAAAAAAAAAAGCCATCATTCTGAGTTAGGTAACCAAGATCTAGAAAGACAAACATGGTATGTGCTCACTCTTAAAACAATTGTTAAGAATAAACATATTAGATAACCAACCTACAATTCACAGCCCCAGAGAGACTAGATAACAAGGAAAGATCAAAGAGGGATGCATAGATTTCTCTGGGAAAGGGAAGTTTCAAAAAATGTCTCCTGGGTAAACTGGGAGCAGGTGTTGTGAGGTTGGAGGAATGGGAACTAGAAGAGAGGGTACAGGAGGGAGGAGGGTTGGAGGCAAGATGGAATGGGAGAGTAAAAAAGAAATTTATTTGGCTTCTCTAGGCTTGTCAACTATAGGCTTAATGTCCTTTGTTTATAGCTAGAGTCCACTAATGAGTGAGTACATTCCATATTCATCTTTTGGGGTCTGGGATATCTCACACAGGATAATGTATTTCCATCCATTTGCATGCAAAATTCAAAATGTCATTATTTTACCGCTGAGTAGTACTCTAATGTGTATATATTTCACACTTTCTTTATCCATTCTTCCATTGCTGGGCATTTAGGTTGTTTCTAGGATCTGGCAATTACAAATAATGCTGCTATGAACATAGTTGAACAAATGCTTGTGTAGTATGATTGGGCATCTCTTGGGTATATTCCCAAGAGTGGTATTGCTGGATACTGAGGTAGATTGATTCCTAATTTCCTGAGAAAATGCCACACGAATTTCCAAAGTGGTTGCACGAGTTTGCATTCTCACCAGCAATGGATTAGTGTTCGTTTTGCTCCACATCCTCTCCAGCATAGGCTATCATTGATGTTTTTGATTTTAGCCATTTTGACAGGTGTAAGATTGTATCTCAAAGTTGTTTTGATTTGCATTTCCCTGATTGCTAAGGAGGTTGAACATGAACTTAAGTGTCATTTGGCCATTCGAACTTTGTCTGCTGAGAATTCTCTTTTCAGTTCAGTGCCCCATTTTTGAATTGGGTTAATTAGCATTTTAAAGTCTAGTTTCTTGAGTTCTTTATATATTTTGGAGCTCAGATCTTTGTCTGATGCGGGGTTGGTGAAGATCTCCCATTCAGTAGGTTGCCTTTTTGTCTTAATGGCAATGTCCTTTGCTTTATGGAAGCTTCTCAGGTTCAGGAGGTTCCATTTATTCACTGTTGCTCTTGTTGTCTGTGCTACTGGGGTTATAAGTAGGAAGTGGTCTCCTGTGCTCAAGTGTTGCAGTTTACTTCCCACTTTCTCTTCTATCAGGTTCAGTGAGGTCTTTAATCCATTTGGACTTGAGTTTTGTGCATGGTGTTAGATATGGATCTATGTTCATTCTTCTACAGTTTGACATCCATTTATGTCAGCACCATTTGTTAAAGATGTTTTTTTTCTTCCATTGCATAATTATTTTTTTGTATACTCACTAAGGCACATATGTTAAATTATGCACAATAGATTCTGCACATAAATTTGCATCATACTTTAAGAAGGAAAGTTACAATAGACTTTTTTCATTTATCTTCTTTATTAACATTCTAATTTTATTCCTAACAAAATGAATATTTAAATTACAAGTCTCTCATTTTTAAACTTAATAAGACTATAATGCGTTTTTATAGTTTAAAATATGCTCATTCACAATATCTAGCGAATCCAAAATCAGTCAAGCAGAAATGAATCAGTAAGTGAAAATAATGCTTTAAAATATCCATTAATTTTGTTCTATATTTTTCTGCCTTTGACTGTGGCCCAAATCTTAATTAAACGTGTTATAAATCTAGTTTAAAAAACAAGATTATTCTCACCACCGTCCCTCTGATGGTATTTTAATGACCCTTCACTTTTATCTTAATTTTTTTCTCCAATGAGTGAAGTCATAGACACTTTGACATTTTTGACGACTTATATCTAATGAATATGCTCCTAAAATTCCTGAGCAACAGAAATGCCTCACTTCTGTAATTAAAATGTGTGGCCATAACTGACATTATTAGATGAATCTTTTAGAACTTCACTGATTGCTTAATAAGTGCACAGTTCCCAGGGGATATCGAGAAGACATCCCATTAAGTAAGAGCATTGTGGATTTACCTGCTTAAAAATTCTCAGTGTGAGTCCACTTGGTTAATCAACATTTTTATGCCAGTTATTTTATGTCCCTGGGAGATTTTGGCAAACTGGGCTAATGTAGAACATCAATTGATTAGTGCAGCCATCATGCTAAATGATCTCCTGGGTTTCTGTAATAGCGTATAAGAGTCTCTAAGAAGAAATTTATCAAACTTTTACTTATTTATTCAGGAGTTTTACTCCCCCCTCATTTATCAGTAATTATGGTAGTCAAGAAGACAGTCTGGTGTGTGATTGTGAACGTGGAGTTTGAAGAGATTTTACAGATTTTAAAACATAAAAATACAGATTTTAAATATAAAAATATTTGGAAAAGTTATTTGACATATAAGACTTTGTTAAATTTCATTATGAAAAGAAATAACCACATTAAGAGCTTCATATAGGTATGATACTGAATATGATAAGAAAATTTATACTCAAGATATGAAATGACAAGTTTATGATAGTTGTAACCACTCATATATTTTGAGTTAGGAGAAATGTTAGGCATTTTAATTGATGGGGCTAATTGATGTTTGCCTCTTTTCTCTATTGTTAGTCCCCATTTAACATAAATGCCACATGAAAGGAGTAAGTTACCAAACTAAATTTTGGTATCTACAAATTATATGTCATTAGTGACAGTATCTACTCAATCACCTGTGGTATTAAACACCATATTTATGGTGAAAGATAATTAAAAAAATGATGTGAAAGATAACGAAGAGTGTCACATTATCAGTCTTTTGCAACCTGGAAACATTTGACCTATTTATGATTAAAATTCAACATTAAGATCATTTTCACTCTCCATTTGATTAGATAGGATCTATGATTGAAAACATCCCTGAAATGGTAGAAACTAACCTTCAAACTACCATGATCAGTGTTCATATGTGTTCTAAATAGTTTAAAAATGTTTAAATGTAGGAATGCAATCTGATTTAGTTAAAATTATATATATATATACATATATACACACATAACTTTAAATATTCTCTTCCTCTTTTTTCTCTCTCTCTTTTTCTTCTTACTTACTTACCCCCCAAGATCTTTCTATGTTGCCCATTTCTGCCTTAAAATCATATCCAGATCATTTATAAAAAACTCATGCTTCATTATCATTTTATTTGACACAGTAAGAGCCAATATAACTTAATGTTTAAGTGGAACTCTTCTGCCTAGCATTGAAGTTCATGGTTCAAGAATAACCATAGTTCAAGAATAATATTAGAATGTTTATTTAACTCTCACTCCCTGAGTTTCCACAAACGACAAGTTGAGTGGATATTTAACCTTCTAATTCCTAAACCACTTGTAAAAAGTCTAATATAATATATGAGCTGTTAAGATGAGAAACAGTGTCTTCATTGATATGATATCCAATAAAATAAAGTATAAAAAATGTTTAAGATGAACTTTTCAATTACTTGACTGAATTTTTAATAGTAAGCCAAATTTTCCTTATCTACTAGAAGTTTCCTTTTTGATGCAGTGAATAGAAAAAGTGGGGACAAGAACATGGGGGGGATTTACACAATAATTGAAATATGTACATATTTTTATAATATTGAAATTTTGTTTAAAGATGAGAATATTCATAATGCTAACTTTACTTCATACCTAATACTATTTATGATAAGGCTCTCTTTGGAGAACCCCCAGAAGATCTGTTGATCACAGAGTAACCTTTCCATTGGTAGAATTCCTACAAGTCTATGATGGTTTGTTATTCCTGACTTGTGTTTGATTTTTGCTGTTTTATCACCCCTTTCTCTAAAGAAGCTTGCTAAAATTGAAAGCATGAGAATATTGAGATGTCTACATACACACACAGTAATAGAGGCATCCATACAAACACATACATAAGCATAAATATGGATAAATAGCGATTCAGATCACACAAATTCACATCAGACAGACAATTAGTGGGCTCATTCCTTGAAAATGCAAATTCTCCTTCAGGCGGAAGTTATTAGTCCCCTGTAATGCTTTATCTTAGTGGTAAGGCTCTTCAAATTCTTTTCCTATCACATTAATATGTCTACTAACACTGCTTTTGTTTAAATAGTAGACTTTCTGTTATTATAAACTCATTATAACATTACTTCCTCTTATTATAACATTATAATGTCTCCAACCTATCATCCTTGAAGTTCCCTGAGCATTAAAGGCAGGAGCCTCTAATTAAAGTGTCATACATGTATAATTTGTGTGTGGGATTTTTAAAACCTGTAGTACTTTGCACTGTGAGTAGTTGTGATTTTCTATGACAATATCCATCTGCTATAAAAAGAGACTTCTTAGATAAGGTGTGGTTGTTCTACACTTATCTCTGTGTGTAACTACAGGATTTATAATACAATAAGGAATTATGTTGTGCTAGCAAAGTGATTATAATATACTCCTTTTAAATAGCCATCTTCTCACTAACCACAAGATACAGAAGTAATAAAAAATAACTCAAATATTGCATGTCTGTATTTTTTTACATACAGAAACACAGAAATATGCACAAAACACATACAACATATATTTAACAGTGATAGTCACAGAATAAAAGGCTATTCTCTTCAGAATTGGGAAATATAGAAGGGGCTAGATAAAGGGTATCTGGAAGGGGCCAAAGAAAGGAATGGATGAGGGACAAGATACTATTTCTATTGGAAATAAAAAAAAAAAACCTTAAGAAACACCTATAGTTGAAAGTATCGTGGGATTTATCCTTCACCTTCTACCATACATTCATTTTGCTAGTTCATATGGAATTCTTACCATTTCTTACTGAATCAAGCAAGGTCATGATATATAACATCTACAGAGTGTTCACCTTTCACGTTTTACTGAATGTAAGAAGAAATCCAGTCTGTGTCTCTATTATGAGAAGGTCTAAGAACACTAAAAAAGTGCTGATCTTCAGGAGTCTTGTGGAAGAAAGGGAGGAGAGTTCGTATGAGGTAGCAGTCAGGATAGGGAAATCTAGAAAGACAACTGACCTGAGTTTGTGGGATCTTATGGATGTTGGACCAGCAATTAGGGAATGTGCATGGAACTGACCTAGACTGTCTATATGTGTATATATATTACTACTACTATTATTAATGATATCTTCCCAATATATCTAGGATTTGTTTTTCACATCAACTTCCTTTTTAAAAAAAACTTTATATTGCATATTATTTCAATGTTTTATACATATTACAGTAGTGATAGTTTTCTTTTTGTTTCTGATGGCTAAACTAATGACATGTGGCAAATTAGTTTTTGACGAAGTTGAGAAGTACTCATTATAGAACCATTTAAGTTTTATGAAGTTTATTTCTCTTATTTCAATTATTTTTCTAAAAGCATTATATTCCCTCAGTTTCTATTTTGTGGATTTTAAAATCATTTTATGAATTGTGGCTCTTAAAATCTTGTCACTCTAAGTACAATAATCCATGCATCTTCAAGGCAGGGTATGGCACAGCTTTCCCATTTAGACCTGAACATTTTACGTTATATTTTTCTCTATACAATGACAAGATGTGGGTACCTGTGTTAATTGCCATCTATTGGGAGAGTCCCAAGAAACGACATTTTTATATAAAGCAGAATAGTTACACAAATGAACTCAAGGGTTTGTAACTATATAAACAAGATACACATAAACTCTAATAAGATAAAATCCCATTGTGTAAAGAAATGAGCACAGAGTTTCAGATCTGTCTGAGGAGATTCTGACAACTGATCCCTAGGAGAGGGGCATTCAAGTTTGTTTAAGGGTTTTGCCATTGAAAGGTAAACAGTAGCACAGTGGAGTGCAAAATATTCAAGAAATTAGACTTATAAATTGAAACAAAGTTAGGTAAGTATGAAAGAAGAGGGTAGACTGAGGAGAGGGGTATAACCAAAATTTATTTTCAAAGGTTGTCAGAAAGTTCATAAACATTATTTTATAACATTATTGCATGATTTAGTATGAACAAAATCTGTTAACAGGCATTGCTATTTCTGTTGTGATTTTTTTTAAAAAAATAGGTCAAATATACGAATATAGCTTATGCTAAAAGTTTAAATTCTGGTTGTTAGCATGTAGCAAATTAATCCAACCCAGTACATAGTTAGTTTAAATACTTTCTTAAGTAAAAAGTGCTGTTGTTAAATTTGTTCTTCCCTTTTCAGAGACTATATAGAACATAAGGTCACATTATTATTGTGTAGGCAGAAACTGCTCATGTATTTCCCAGCTGCTCAGACCTGAATAATCACATAGAAACTATATTGGTTACAACAATAACTTAGGCATATTTCTAGCTAGCTCTCATATCTTGAATTAACTGATTTCTGTTAATCTATGTATCACCATGAGCCATTGGATTACCGGGTAAGGTTCTGGCTAGTGTCTTTCTCCTTTGGCAGCTGGTTGATGTCTTTTTGTCTCTGCCTACTCTCTTTATATATTTTGTTTGGATATCTTACCTCGTTTCATTCTGCTAAACCATTGGCCAAAACAATTTCTTTATTAACCAATGCCACTCACAGCATATGGATGGGAATTCCACATCATCTCCCTATTACTGTCTAAATAAAAAGAAAGGTTTTAATTTTAACATAGTGCAATTACATATAACAAAACATTTATCAAGCAAGCATTATAGTTATGCAATATTTTAGCTAATCTATTTTTATCATAGCTAAGAAAAATTATAACTATTAGTCTCCAACTCGATCAAAGTCCAGGGAAAGATATAATATTACCTAAGTAAAGAAGAAGTGAAATATAAGCAACTTCCAAAATTCTAGAATTGACAGAGACATCTCGCTGCCTGGACAGTCACCCAAAGTTCTTCTGTAATGTTGGGGCATCCATCTTCAGCCAACAGTCCCATAGTATTTGGCAAAATTTTCCATGAAGCAGGAAATTTGAAGATTTTTTCTGCCTTTTAATGACAAAGTTCATCAGTTGCTTTCTTTTGTGTGCTACAGAATGTCTGACAGACTCATACATGAAGGATATGCCCTAAAAGACTGTCTCACCTACTTTTTCTGTGGGTCTTGCATGTCTAGTTCATACAGCATACCATCAAGCTGTCTAGACAAGAGCTGTTTCTTGCCCAAGTGGCTAACAAAATCCATAAGGAGCCCCTACAATGCACTTCATCGACTTGAAGTAATTGTACCGACAGAAGCATATATGTATTACAGTTGAGAAACTTCTAAGTTCTTAAAACATTTTAAATACTATATTCCCTAGTTACTTTAAGTGCTAAAGATTATCCAGTCTCACTAATATATATATATATATATGAAACCAAACTAATATGACTAGAATTTTCACTATTACAAATTACTCAATCCATATTTCTTCACTAAATATTACATTTTTAAATGAGCTGCACAAGCACAATACCTAAAGAAGGTCAGAAATACATATATACATTATAACAAAATCAACATTAAATTTGTATCAATAGGGAAAGAACCATATCAATGCAATCTTTTCATCTTTATATCATATCCCTCTTTATTATTACTTTTTTTAGAAATTGACTGTGACCATTAATCACTTATAATCAACCCCCTTTATATGAAAACAAATATTTATAAGCAATTATTTTGGAAATGTGTCCATAGTTTTTTTCAAACTGCTCTGTTTTTTTGGGGGGGAAGAAGTATTTTTAGGAGTTCACAGAGAACTTTTGGGGTGTCATGTTCCATCAAATCACACTAGGCTGGAAGGAATCCACAGGTTCTCATCTTCTGTGGAAACAAAAGCAGAACCTCTTTTCCAAAGCAATTCTTAGGTCCAAATTTTGAAGTCAAGGTATCTTTATGTTGCTTTAACTTAATAACCCCTGAATCAAATGTCTCTCTACAATCAAAAAATTCTGTTTGGAGACTTCTGGATGCTTCAATAGATGTGATTATTTATTTTTGCTTGAATCACTGGGATGGATCTTGCATATTCTCAGCCAGAGCTCTACTCTGAATCATATTTGCAATTTTTGCACCTTGGTCTGTGACATCTTACATTTGATGTTAAAATATTTCTCTGTGTTAGGTATTTTAAACTTTTCTTTAAAATGCATCTGTTTCTGTGTTTTGTGTTGTTTGTTTGCTTGTGTTTGACACTGAGAAAGTGTCAAAGATTTAGGATTAATATGTTCAAAAACCTAACTTACAGTTCAATTTTGATGTTATTTTGACAATATTTCTAAGACTGTTGTCAATGTGACATATCAATTAATACATAACTTATTATATCTTTATTGCATAGTGTCACTTGACCAGCTCATCACATCATACCATTTGTCATGTTCTAGTTTAAAACCTTACTAAGTCTGAGCCCATTTGCTTATGATCACTTTTAGGTAGCAAACTTTGAATATAAAATGATGAATGTTTTGCTTATAATATACATTTTTTCTTTTTGTAATAGTTATCCAGCAGTACATGTAAGACTCTTAAAAATGTTTTCTACAAATTGTAAATGGACCAAAGATATTAAAAACCTCTTATGATTTTCAAAATTAACATGCTGTTGATTAACTTTTACAATATGAGGGAACTAGTTTTTACTTCATAAAATATCATGACAAAGCAAGCATATATGTTTAAAAATTCCAGAAACAATATTGCAATTATCACAAGAACATTTAGCGAAAAAAAAAAAACTGCCTTTAAAGGAGACTAGGTAGAGATGAGAGTGGAAAAAAGAGAATGTTAGCCCCCATCAATATGTAATTCTTAGATAATAGGTAAATGGAACATTATGCAATAATTAATAACAGGCTAAACGATTCATGACATTTTTTAACATAAGTACCAAGAGTTTTCAAAGAATTTAGTATTATTTTAAAAGATACAAAATCATAAGAATTTCAGCTGAATTAGGAGCAGGTCTATGAGGGAAAGAAGGATAAAACAGTGTCTATAGTGATATTAAATGAAACTATTGCCAGAGCTGTCTGAAAAGAAATCAAACTATAAAAGGCTATAGCCTTCTTGCCAGATGGATTTCAATCTGACTCTAAGTTTTCTGGAGGCTAAATAAGAAGAGAAATCTGATCAATTTCATAATTTACAACATCCATGATAAAGGAAAACCAATTTACTCAAGAGAAGTGCAATTATTCTTGCTACTAAAACCTATAAGAAATTTCCCCAAGGGTCATCATAAAGAGAACACTATAAAATATAATGAAATATATCTTGAACAAAATCTTTATGACAGACAGCACTAAGTGTTTCACAGAGTGATTTTTATTGCATTCTTTTTAGCTACAGTGTAACTATACAATTTTGACCATAGTTTAATAATGGCAGGCATGTTTGAGTAAAAGAAATAAAATTGAACAAAAAATCTTTTCAAATTCTTCAAAAATTGTAATTTTCTTCCCTAATCTCTTAAGAGAAGTCTGGTAGCAATTAGAAGGAAAATATCTAATTAATTCAATAAATTATTACAGATATCTATAAAATACTATATACTCCAAAAGGAAATGCAGGATTCAAATATTTAACAATAGAATAATCTGAATCAACTATGTGTGATGGCTATTACAGATATATTAATTTATTGGTAATTTGTATTTTAGTGTAATTCTTTAAGTAAGTTGAAAGAAGTGGTTAAAAACTCATCGTTGAGACTGGAGACACTTCCATCTGATATATATATAATTACTTCAACAGCCAGGGCTCTCCTTGCAAAATGAACATTAATTGAACCAAAGTGAATATTTAGAGCTTTATAAAAGAAGAGTGGACAGGATGGCACAGTGATTCTAGTTAGGATTTTAAGATGTTTTAATTTACACTCATGGTGTGGATTATGCAGTTATTCTGTTTGATAACACTTTCTCATTAGAGATCATGATAGATCAAACCTCTCTTTTAGGTCAATTCTTCCCGTGATATAGAAAACTTAACAAGGGGATAAATGAAGGCATTGCTTTAGTTCTTATGTGTGGGCAAATGCCCAAATACCTTTGCTTTTGATGTAGAGGGGACAACTTGTCTGTAGCCTCTAGGACAGCTAATCAAAAAGAGACATTCTGACTGGCAGACACACAACAGCTAAGTTAGTTTCAGTTTCCTTGATCTCCTTATATCTCACTTCACTTTTGATACTGATCAAAGTCTCCAAGTGGATATTTGTAAGTTATTTGGTTATTTGTAATATTGAGCTTTTCCATTGAAGACTTAACTTGGGTTTCTATAATAGCTTGACAGGTTGTATAAATAAGAAATGTGTTTTGGTTGTGTTCTCAGACTCTGTTTCCAGGTCTCTATCCCCCATGTTCATTTTCTATTGCACAAGCAAACCAAAGTTCAGACTGAAGTTTGGCAACTGCTTTGGGAGCTTTGAGGGTACCGAGTGTTAGGAGATTCTAGGTGGTGTTAACTATATACAGCTGATTGAATAGTTGGCCTGAGGAACTAAATGCAACAGGTAGTGTTACAACTTATTTATTTAATTACTTATGTACTTTCTTTCTTTTTACTTTCTTACTTACTTATTTATTGTAGTAATGTCTCATGAAACCAAGCCTCACACTTCCTATGTAGTTGAGGTTGGTACTGACTTCATCTTCCAGATTTCACTAACTAAATTTTGGAATTGCAGATGTGCAAAATAACTCCTCGCTTCTTGAATTAAAATCTTGATTCATGGCAGGAACAAAGGAAACAAAACTAATGGATATCATTTTGAATACTAGAGAGATTATATGTTAAATAATATGACAGAAGGAAAGGGGATAATTTATCAATTGCAATGCATGCAAGAGAAGAAATTAATTATGACCAGAAGGCATCTCTCTGTAAAACTAAAAGCTTACTGTGTCTTTAAATAAAATTCTCGAAGATCCCACACACATATAGAACCATTGTGGCTTCATAAGACATTAATGCAAAAGTTGAAGTAGAGATGGGGAGATTAATTGGAAGAACAGACAAACTAAACGAAAAAAGTAGATTTTTTTTTTTTTTTTTTATTTATTGAGGATTTCTGCCTCCTCCCCGCCACCGCCTCCCATTTCCCTCCCCCTCCCCCAATTAAGTCCCTCTCCCTCATCAGCTTGAAGAGCCATCAGGGTTCGCTGACCTGTGGGAAGTCCAAGGACCGCCCACCTCCATCCAGGTTTAGTAAGTTGAGCATCCAAACTGCCCAGGCCCCCCCAAAGCCAGCACGTGCAGTAGGATCAAAAACCCATTGCCCTTGTTCTTGAGTTCTCTGTAGTCCTCATTGTCCGCTATGTTCAGCAAGTCCGGTTTTATCCCATGCTTTTTCATACATATAGGCATCCCCCTGAATATTAACCTTCATCAGGCGATGAAAGGAGACAGAGACAGAGACCCAAATTGGAGCACCGGACAGAAATCTCAAGGTCCAAATCAGGAGCACAAGGAGGGGGAGCACGAGCAAGGAACTCAGGACCGCGAGGGGTACACCCACATTCTGAGACAATGGGGATGTTCTTTCGGGAATTCACCAAGGCCAGCTGGCCTGAGTCTGAAAAAAGTAGATATTAAAATTATATCAAAACTAAGTCAAATTTGATGGGTACTGTGACCAAGAATGCCAATTTCCTTCAGGGATGGGGATCTTGAAAGGTTGCCCATGCTTCACAAGATGGAAATCAGGACAGAAAGAGGTGTATTTAATAAAAAAATATGATCATTTGCATTTCTCAAACAACAACAGATAATTCATATTGTTAACTTTAAAAAGTTTTATTTAATCTGTACAAGGCATTTCTTTAATTTCATAGATTTTAATATAGTTTCCAAGTTGTTGTTTAAAACAAAGCATCCAAGACCCTATTGTAGACTTCTCAATGAGAAGATGGAAGTAGAACCCCAAAATATCATTTCTACATTTCTTAGTTTTGTTCCAGTGGTTAGGGACTGCCCTTTGAAACTACTGTATTAAGTCCTAGGTCAAGTCTTTTTATCTGTCTATGATGCTCAATATATTTGTGACTTGAGCAAAATCAAGAACAAATTTGATTATAAATAACAATTTATAAAAGCTAAACAATTGTGGGAAACAATTAAGCCAAAGAAATTGTCATGAGTGGAGGCATTTGTGAAAGAATGATGTAGGAAGAGCTCATATGATTTTGTAACTTTGATGGTTTCTCAACTGTCTCTCTCTTCCAAATAAACAACCAAGCTGACTTATTTTGTATTCATCTCTGTAATTTTATTGCCATTTTCTGATTTGTGAATGTGTACTCGAGTCTTTGAAGGTGTGAAATGTTATTCTTTTCATATTTGCTAATTCTTACATAGCAGTACACTTGAAACTTGAACATCTAATCACTGAGTACATTCTTCCCGCATAACAAAGAAGTGCATTATAATCTTCCAGTTATTACAAGTTCTCTGCCGTCTCAGATACATTTACACTTCAATTACAATTACAATGCTTTCTTCTTAACAGCTTCTTGTTTGTGAAGGATGATTCTCCAGGATTATGGTATAATGAGAACAAAGGTTATTGACTGCTTTTCACATTTTTCTCTGAGATGCTCTGCCAGCCACAAAGGAGTGAAACGGAATTCATGCCAAGATCCTTTCTCCCCACAGGAAAACATAATGGAAGTAATCAGAAATCAAGAGTTTTTGCTCCTTCCAGCTGAAGAGCTTCATAAACTCCTGGCTAGTGATGATGTAAATGTTCCTGATGAAGAGACCATCTTCCACGCGTTAATGATGTGGGTCAAGTACGACACTCAGCGGAGATGCAGCGACCTAAGTATGCTCCTTGCCTTCATAAGACTACCACTGCTTCCACCACAGGTAATTTTGGGTCTTGCTATTTCAATATGTGCAGTTTACTAAAAATTCTTGTATCACAAGCAAACATTACAACACAGTTTTAATTATTTTTAAACATTCTAGGAATGTAATAAGGAGCTATAATCAAATTAAAGAAGAGGGCCTAAAATTATGAGTGAAAAATCACCAATCTAAATCTCTTCTTCACTGCATATAGATTCATGCATGCCTCTATCATTTATGTTAATATAGTTTTCATATTATAAAGTATGAATGTAGTATAAACACAAGAGGTTTGTGAAATCAGTGAGATACTAAATATACATGTATAAACAAATTCACCATTTTTTGGCTAAAAAATTATCTCTGAAATAATAGATATATCCACTGACCTTTTCTCTTACTAGAACACCACCTTTGGAACTCAGTAATTTAAAAGCTCCAAGCCATGGAGTGTAAAGAATATCAAGCCTTTGATTTAGATTTTGTGGGGAAAAGCATCACAAGTTCTACCTAATCTCCATGTGAGCCATCTTGACAGTTTTGTAACAGTGAAGACTAATCTATAGACAGCCTAATAAACATATGGTGTGTAATTTCTTTTCTTGTCAAAGAGCAAATTCAAAATGGACTAGACTATTCAAATATATGAAAGTATTATGCAAATGTTTTATGAAAGTATACTGGAGGCTTTAACATTCATTCATCACACTGATTTAGACTCAAACCCTTATATGAGGAAGTGTGAAACCTAACTAGCTAATGCATAAGGAGAAAATAGGGATCTATGTACTTACAAGAGTGAGTGGAAATTTATCTTAGATTTTAAGATTAGAAAACTAAAAATATTCCTATGATAAAACTAGAAATCAGTTGAATCTTTGAGAACTAGTAGTTGCTTTTTATTTGGTTGTGGAGAATAATTATAAATTAAAATCAGGACCAATTGATTTATGGATGGTTCCTCACAATAAATTATAAACTTGCATTGGCACGAAGCATTTTTAAAGAAAAAGAAACCTGTATGTAGGTAGGCAATGAGTACATTATGATTCCCTGTACTGCGTATTTCAAACCATCCACTTTTACTATTGACAGTAGGTATTCCCAAGGACTGTACCCCCATTAGTGTCAATAAAAATAAATTGAAGATTGACTAATGATAGATTGAAGCACATTAACCAGTGACATATTATAGACCGAGCAATTGTCTTTTTAATTTTTTTCTAGTCATTGATAAACATCCACTTTAACTATTTGTTGAAATATGGGGATCTTGAAGGTATATTTGTATTAAAAATTTATCAGCAATATACTGGCAATTCTGGTTCTTATTATAATCCCAGGACACAGAATGCAGAGACAAAATAATTAGAAGTTTACTGGGACACTTACTACTTAATTTTTAGGTTACACCTTTCTGTATTGTCATTTTCTTTATTGGGGAAGAGGGGGAAAGTACTAAATAAGATAAGCATGTGACTAAGGCAGGTACTGTGTTATCCAGATGTGTCACTTCTCCCTAGCTTCCAAGCCTATTTCACTGTCATCAGAAATGTATAAAGCTTTCTTCCAAGATGTCTCATTTAAATTGATACAACAGAGAATAAATGGATCTATAATCAGATTGTTTGTTTTCCAAATTGCACATTACACATGGCTTTATACTTTTTTCTTTTTTTACTTTCTTCTGTATTTTATGTATATGTTAGTGCATGTGTTCATGTTCATCCATATCCTGTAACAAACGTGCAGATGCCAAAGTGGGTTCTCTCACCCTTCACTGTGAGTTCAGGCATACAAAATCAGGTTGTATGATTAGTAACAAACGCCTTTACTTCCTGAGGTAATATATATTGTGAGCTTACATCATTTTTAGTTCACAGATGTCTCCTATTTAAAAATTCTTTATTTATTTATAATGGAAAATAAATTCATTTTGTTTAATGTCATTGCCAGAATTAATTATTTTCATTGCTGATAGACATAAACATATCATGTGTCTCTTCCCTACTCCTCATCATTCAAAGGAGAGAAATATGTTTATAATGCTAGTATTCTTTCAAGCAACAAATGTTTAAAACAAAATTGGACTATCTAGCTATAAAAAGAACTTAGCCTTCAGTTATTGATATAAAAATGTCTGCCATGACATTAAAATAGTTTATATAAAGTGTTTCTAGTAGTGAAAATACAGATACTAATTTTCAGCATATGTTGAATGGAGAGAAATGAGTTCAGAGGGTGAAGATTTTAGAGATCACACACCTAGTAGAATGAGGATATTTAGATAGTTATTTACTATGAATTCAAATAAATATATAGAAAAAAAACATGCTCAGTGAAAGCTATTTTTTTCAGCCTTTAATGCTTAATTTTATCAAGTGCCTTAACATCCTACACAGTGCTCATAGGGATTCACAAATATTGAGGCAATCACAGACCTGCTATGGGTCTGAGCTTTAGTCCTCTTCATATATATAAGGTTGTGCAGCTTGGGGTTTTTGTGGGAAACCTAATAATAAAAATGAGGTGTCCCTGACTCTTTTGACTGCCTTGGAGTTGTATTTCTCCTATTGGATTGCCTTGTACAGCCTTTGAAAGCAGATCGGATTAATACAGACAAATTGGTATAAGCTTATACAACTTTAATGTAAATAGCACACTCACGCAACCGGAGTTCCCGCGATGCCCAGAAACAGGAAACAGGAAGGGGCTCCAGTGTCTGTGCCCCCCAATTTATAAACATTTGCCCGAGGCCGTCCAGCCCCCAAAAGGCGGGCTCTCTCTACAAGCCTTGACATGAGGGTTTGGGCCTAGTCTTATAGTAACTTCTTTTTATTACATTTTAAAATTTATTTTTATCTATTAACCACAGTTTTCCCTCCCTCCACTCCTCCTGTTTTCTCACCCTATTTTCCTTCTATACCCCTCTATCCACTCCTCGATAATATCCATTCAAAAAGGATAAAGCCTCTCATGAGAGTCAACAAAGCATTGGCATATCAACTTGAGGCAGGATCAAGCCTCCCCTCCTCTCCCTTTATCAAGTCTGAGAAAGGCATTCCACCATTGAAAGTAGGTTCCAAAAATGCCATCTCATGGGTCAGGGAATGATGATGGTCATTTTTCTAGGGGGTCTCACAAACAGACTGAGCTATGTCAATGTCACGCACATGTAGAGGTTCTAGATTGGTCCCATGCGGGCTCCCCAGCTGTCAGTCTAGAGTCTGTAAGCTCAGGTCAACTGTCTCATCATTATCCTGACACCCTCGTCAACAGGACTCTTGGAACTCAGCCCGGTGCTTGTTTGTAGATCTCTGCATATGCTTTTATCAGTTACTGGTTGAAGGTTCTATGATGACATTATGGTAGACACCTATGCTATGTTAGTTTGATATCCCTTGAAGGCTAGCAATTTTCTGAAGATTTAGAGAGGAGGAGGAGATCTTGGGGAAAGGTTCAGTGGAAATGAGAGGAATTGAGGGAGGGAAATTGTGGTTAGGATATAATATATGATAGAATAAATTAAAAATAATAAAACAATTTTAGGATGAAAAGGCAATAATATATTATACTTGGTGTCATAATCTGTAATCATAGAATATGAGACTGAAACCAACAAGGGTAGACCCTGTTTCAAGCCAAAGTAAAAGCCATACACATACACATCGACAGACACACTAATAAAAACATTTACATACATTTCACAAATAAAGAAAAGGTTGTTGGGAGCAGTGAGATCCCAGATCCTGAATTTCTTGCAATCCCCTGATCTGAGTGCCTACAGCTGCTCTGAGCACAAGACCTTCAGGAGTTCCTGATGGTAGGAGAGTGGTTTCTGGTGGGTTTGGCTGGTGCGTGGCTATCTCTATATAATCTGCCCCTGAACACAATAAAGGGGGCATTCTTGGGGAAATCAAGGGTGACCCGTGTCGCTGTCTCTCTGTCTGTGTATTTTAACCTCCAGCTCCCTTGCCCGAAGCTCGTGAACTGGGTGCCAGCGCACAGAGCGCAGACACGGGGGCGTGGTGGGCAGCACAAGGTGATAGAAGACTAATTAGTGACAAAGATTTTTTAGTTATACCAATAATATTCTCCTATATTCATAAGGCAATTGGCCATCCTAAATTGGCGAAAATGGAGATATTTTCCTGTATTCTATACTTTCAAGTTTTTATATTACTAAGTATATTGAATGCTTTTGTGTTTAGTCAGTTTTTATGTGCACAATAGAAAATCCATTCTGATATTCTTTATTAATTATGAATGAACTCGTGCCATTATAAAGTATATTATAGTTATTTGGCATGGAGTCTTTAATGAGAATGCAAACTTCCTGGAGACAATGTGGCTTTTAAACAAGAACAATAACAGACAAAATAAGCTTCAGAAGCCAAAAAATACATAGAAAGTCTCCAAAACAACCATGTCTATTTTATGTGGTATTGAAAGATAATAGTTTTAGTGTATGGGTGCACCCCTGGCCGTCCTGAGTTCCTTGCTCGTGCTCTCTCTCCTTCTGCTCCTGATTTGTACATTGAGATTTCAGTCCAGTGCTCCAATGTGGGTCTCTGTCTCTGTCTCCTTTCAT
>NW_004949100.1:4048763-4051387 GCF_000317375.1 Microtus ochrogaster | reverse complement strand
TAAATTCCATATTGTGATCTATGTGCTAAGATTACTGAAAGATAGCATTATTTGTCCATTTAACTACTAAAACTTCAACTCTGCTTTTATTAACCTTCTGGAATTTCACATACCCAAAATGGGGTATTACAGTCTCCTAAAACTTTTATTTTCAATCTTACCAAAGATCGGACCAATTATCTAGTTTCTCATGAATAAAAGTAAGAACCTCCCTAAAATCCTGGCATGGTATTGAGCACTCATTCTCTTAAGAAGTCTGGCTCTACTCTACAGCATAACCTAATGTAATTGTTTTACTTTCTCCACTGTCCTCTCATGGGGTACATTTGCACCTCTTCCCCACAACACAAAACAGAGACCTTTGCATTTTAATGTATTGTCCTACAGCATCTTAAACAACCCAAACTTTCCATATATAAATATGAAAAAAAATGTTTTTACTGGAAATCAATTGATCTTGAACTTAAGGTGGATGTACATAAGCTACAAAACTAAAAACTAGCTATTTTACATAGTTTTGCATAAGTATCCCTAATTTACTCATTTGATTTAATTTTTCTCCGATTCTCAATTTTCCCTAGCTCTACTAAACTTTTTGATTACATGGAGGATACAGAGGTACTATTTCCATATTCCATTTATATCAGCTACACTAATCAAATGGCAATGTGCAAAAGCCACACTTGTGTAAACTGTCAATATAAAGGCAAGATGAAAAAAGCTATGCTCATATCTACATATTGTTATAATGAAAACTGAGGAAAAAGATGCCATGAGTTTGAAAGTAAGCAAGTAGTGTCAGTAGAGCATCTCACTTTGAGGAATTTCTTGAGGTAATATGATCTTAACTAATGTGACTTATGAGGCATACAGATTGATGAATGCATTCCTAATATCTCAGGTAGTATCTAGAACAAAACATGTACTCACCATTTTGTGAAAAACCCAGAGTTCATCTCTAGCACCACTACCAATAAATTTTAAAAGCTATGTTTAAAAAAGTTCATTTTTTCTAGTGTAGTAAATCAGCAAAAATAAATTCAGTTTAGGAAATGCAAATTAACTTAAAAGTTAAATTGTATAATAAGCATTTCTGTGTATATTAAAAAATTATAGATAGCACTTACCAAGAGGCCACACAGTGCAAGACCAATTACTTTTCTCAATTAAACTTTAAAGAGAATTTAATATTTAATCATATATATTGTGCATGGTATGATTAAATTAAAATAGGATGCAATATAATTTTAGAAATCTAAAAGGAATAGTGAAGAATTTTTATGAAAGAAAAATCATTAAAATCTTTAGAATGTTCTATAAGGATTCTAGAAAGATGAATGGTTTCTTACAACAATTGTGTGTGTGTGTGTGATGTAATATATGTGCATTTATAAGTACAAGTGTATGTGCAAAGGTGTGATGTACAGGCACTGACTTTGGATATTTACCTCCAATTCTCTCTGCATTACTTTTTGGGACAGGGTATCTCAATGAATTTAGAGGTCTCCCATGCCTCTTTATGATCTGTGAGTTCTGGGAAAGTGATTTCTGTGCTTCTCACACTGTAATGTTCCAAACGAACAGGATCATACCATTTTTATTGGGTTTTGAATACCAAAATGTTGTCTTCAAGTTCTGCTACAGAAACTTTCTGACTGAAGCATTTCTGCAGTCTCCAAAATTAACAAAAATAAATGACCAGAAAATGTCTCTGCATGGGGCAAATTTAGCATTATATCTTCAGTAAGAAATAAAACTCAAGCACAAGCATGCATGCAGAGTTAAATTTCATCAGGGAATGTTTACAATAAAAGAAAATGATCTGTAACAAATTTAAATGAGGAAGGTTTGAGAAATAGCAAGTTAACTCTAAAGAACACAGTAGCTCTATACCAACATGACGAACAGTTGCTCTCTTCACAACCCCAGGGTTCATATCGAGACTGCCTGGAAACCAGAGCAGCTATTGCTTTGTATGGGACACTAGCCAAAGAGTGGAAATAACAGGTGACAGAAACCCACATTCATGACAGGGACCTAGAGAGAGGAAACACCTAAATAAAGTAACAATCTTAAAGGTTGGATCAGTAGCTCCCCATTGGCAGAGCTTCTATTAGCAGCTGCTGGCAAAAGTAACTGTTTAAATGGGTTAGATTCCCTTTCTTTTTTAGTCAGTCCATGTTTTCGAAGCTTAGCTTGGAAAACGTTAAGTCACCCAGTCTGAAGTCGGCTAAAGTCCTTCCTCAGCATATATCTTCCAATATAGGCACTTTCTGTATTTATTGTACACAACCCAATGACAGCAGTGGTCCAATTTATACAAACCTAACTGGCTCTAAATAGAGCAAGAATATTAATGACTATCAGAAGAGATAAGAATGCATAGTATTATCATATTAAATGGAAAGTTCTTACAGGGGGCCCAAATAGAAGATGTTATTTCAATAATAGTCTAAAATTAAAATATTTCTTTATATCTTTGTCATTTAAAATGTACTTAATAAATGTTGTCACATAAAAAATATCTAACAAAAAGTATGTGACATGCATGAGCCATTCCTTCCTGAGTAGATTCTCATACCCTTGTTACCTTCCCACTCTGGATCTGTGGAAATATTAATTTT
>NW_004949100.1:4033369-4047980 GCF_000317375.1 Microtus ochrogaster | reverse complement strand
GGGTTTTTGATCCTACTGCACGTACTGGCTTTGTGGGAGCCTAGGCAGTTTGGATGGTCACCTTACTAGACCTGGATGGAGGTGGGTGGTCCTTGGACTTCCCACAGGTCAGGGAACCCTGATTGCTCTTTGGGCTGACGATGGAGGGGGAAATGATGGGGGAGGGGGAGGGAAATAGGAGGCGGTGGCAGGGAGGAGGCAGAAATCTTTAATAAGTAAATAAATAAATAATAAAAAAAGCCACCGATCCCTTGAATTTATATCATGACATTTGGCCCATGTTGAAAGTATCTTGATATTCAGAGTAGAAATGTTGGTGAACAGTTTAAGTAGTCAAATTACATGTCAAATAGGAAACAAGATAACACACACACACACACACCAAGAGAAATATAAAACTATCCCTGACTCTGCACATTCTAACTCTTGTCCTCCCTGGTATTCTGAAAATCGTTGTTATTATATATGACAAATTTATGGTAAAACACACAGATTGCAGATTATGACTATCATAAAAGGCCAGATTGTTGTTTTAAAGTTGTAGAATTCTTTAAATTAGAGATATAGAAAACACACATTTCCAATTAGAGTAAATTATCCTAAATGAAATGTGTTTTATACACTCTTTTATTTAAAAGCATTGTCTCTCTTTCATTTATAGGAGTCCACCTCCACAAGTTCACATGTCCATTTTGCTTCCTAAACATGGAAAAAAAAAAAACAGGTCATTCAATGAATTCAATAAATTGACGTATACAGACCTGGAAATAGAGTCATAAATAATAATGAATGTGTTATTCTCAATCCAGTCATCTATGAGAGGTTTCTGAACCATTAAACAACTTTCCAATTTACTACATTCTGCATAAGTACCATTCTCTTTTCCAAATCAGTTGAGAAATCAGAGAGCTAAGTAAGAGGTGAGAATTTAGGGGATGGAAAATAACAAAAATGAGCAGCCAAATCAGCTTTCAGTGAACAGTCACTTGTAACACTTTCCATGATAAAAATAAAAGATACAAGCTAAGCCCGACCTTTAGATTTATCTCATGTTAATATGCACTCGTGTTATTCTTTGAAATTTTAAATATATGCTAATACATAGGTAAATACTGGCAGACAAATAGTCTATGTGCAGAATAAATGACAAAGAAATTTCATAGCACCGTTAGGTTTTTCTGGAGAGCCAAATGATTTTCATGACCTTCTGTTCTGAAGAAAAATCCAAAGATGTGTTTTCTCTTTAAAGAAAATCTCAATATCTTTTTTTTCCCTCTGAGTACTGAGTTTGTCTCTTTTCGTGTGCATCCCTTTAAATGTTTTTTGAGAATTATATCCAGTGTATTTTCATCATATTCACCTGTCCCTCACATCCCCAATACCCACCCACCTCCCTCAGTTCCCTTACTTCCCCTATCAGCTTCCTTTGGGGTAGATATTTAATCCTTGGAAGAGGGCTTTACTTTTATGAAATGTGGTCAAACTGCCAGAGGCTACACACATAAAGAGAGCTGATTCTCCATATCCCAACAGCTATCAATTTTTTTTTAAAACTCCTCCCCTAGGGGTGGGACTTTGTGCTTATTTCCCCTCTTCATGCTGCAGTTTAATTGGTCTCATTTGTGTTTGTGTAGGTCCTATCATAGCCATTGTGAGTTCATGCATGCTCCTGCCCTGCTTTGTCCAGAAGCTGCTGTATGCTTACTTGTATTCATCCACTCACTCTGGATCCACACTCTTTTTTTCCTCTATTTCCTCCACGATGACTCCTACATCTTGAGAGAGAAAGTGTGATATAGCTGTCCAGCTTAAGGCTTTTCTTTCAGCCTGCTCTTATTCTCTGAGTAGCTGGGAGTCTCTGGCTTAAACAATATCTACTGCAAAGTTGGTAGATGACTACACAGCGGTGAGAACCTTAATAAAATTGCCCAGGCTCAAAGCAGACAAAATCCTGCACAGGTAGAAGAGGTGAACACAAAGTTCCATCACTGCCCGAGAAACTACTGAAAATTAATAGATACTTGGAGAGAACTCTTTCCATTGTTAAGAGCCTACCAAATCTGCTCTCCGGGCAGGCTTCACCTCTGAGGTAATTCTTTGATGATTCACAACTGATGTCATTAATAAAAGGTGGTGGAAATTTTCAGAGGTAGGCACAGTTGGAGGAAATATGTCTCTGGTGGTCATCCTTCATGCCTATGGCTTGCTCCGGAACCCTTCCTCATCGCCTTCTTCCTTGCTTTGTGTGCCATATTGAACAGTTTTGCTGGACATACTCCTCACCCTGACACTCTGCCTTGCCACTCGGGCTCAAAGCGAGATGTGTGATGGTGGCTTGAGGTCTCCAAATCTGAGAATCAAAATAAACCTTTCTTCTTTGGAAAAAAAATCTGCTCTCCAGTACTGTGGTGAAGTCCACTGTAAACAATCATCTTTATGGAAGTCATACGTATTAAACCGAGATAGTTGCATTCAGACTTCTAGTCACTTGGATGTGCAAGAATTGAAGGGAATGCATAAAAAGTGTTTGTGGTTTGATTTATATTCCATTGTGAGAACAGTAAACAAAACCTGTGCTATCAGAGTAAGAAATAAACTGACGTTCATTCAAATAATCTGATAAACTTTGACTTGAATGTAAGAATTATAAAATAATAACCACACATTCTATTATGTGATAATTTCTCACTTTGCATAGGATTTAATGCATTCCAAATTAATTTGAATCTCTAGTATGAAGAGGAATAACCTTGTATTCTAATATACCCTTGAATTTTTCTTTCTAGTAGAAATGTTTGGAAAGCTGATTTCATATCCAACCTTTTAAAACTTCAAAAAAGTTCATGCCTAGTGAAGTTAACATTATGAGGGAGGATAATTTCAATCTCTTATTGACTTGCAAGATGCATCCACCTTGATGTTTTCACAGAAGCTGATTTCGCTGATGATGATCAAAAGAGAAATGTAAGGCTTTGATCAGAATAAATCTAAAGAAAGCTGAAATCTGCAAATATGAAGTGATTGAAATTCTTTACCCCTCTCCCCTTAGTGAAATGAGAAAAGCAAAATACATGGCTATCTTATAATGAGTGTGAGACAAATTAAAAGGGTATGCTTAAAAATGATAAGACTGAAGAAAAATAATGTTTAATACAAAGCATGCATTGTTAATGAAATGAAAGAATCACGTGTTCCAAATGTGAATGAGAAAGCAGTATCTATAAATGCTGCCCTTCATATTAATATCAGCATATTGTGGATCCTTCTATCATTCAAATGCACAACTTGAAATAAAATGTGACTGAAGGGAAGGAAATCCTTTGCTCTTTTTTTCTAACAACATTTGCACTTGACAGGTCTATCATGGTTACTTGTAAATATAATGCATTGGTCATTCACAAATTTATTCATCTCCATGCCAGAGGAGGGTTCGTACTCAATTAGGGGATGATCAAATTGATGATGAGGATTGGGACTAGCGTTAGATGGACAGCAATAGTGGGCAGATACATGGTAGTGTATGCAGATCTTCACAAAACAGAAAGTAGTCCTACTGGAAGCAAAAGTCATCAACACTGATATAAAGATTTGCTAATTTATGCTTGTAAAATACCAGTTTTAGTAAGTGACAGAATATTTAACAATGATATTGTGATAGTGCTCTCAGGTAGGCTATTTCTGAGTTAATAATGAGACTTAAACATCTCACTGCATTTAACATGCTAACATTTGCTACTTCATGCAAAACAAGAATCCTCAATTAGTTTTGGGTTATTGCATACTAACGTCTCTTTCATAGTGTCTCACAGAGCACAAATTTACAGTTTTTCTGATTTTGTTGTGTTTTCCATATGGAGGTGATAAAAATGAATTAAAAGTTCAGTGTTTTCAATTAGAAACATTTTTTATTCAAGAGCAAAGGAGGCATAAGCACATTGGTTAATCGTGATGAATTTGCACACCTGCAATAAGTTCTTTTCCAATTATCTGCTTGAAGAACAGTTTATACATACAATAGGTGATATAAAAAGTTCTCTTCAATTTTGCTTTTAATGCAAATAGTGGATAAATGAGAAAGATACATATAAATATAAGAAACACACACAAACTTATTTATTTTTACAGGTTTACTGTAAGTAATACAAAATTATACAGTCATCACACATAGCTAATAATAAGACAAGTCTACTATAAAATACTTTTAAACTGTGCTTTTGTGCTTTTCTGCCTATCTATCTGTCTATCTATCTATCTATCTATCTATCTATCTATCTATCTATCTATCATCTATCTATCTATCTATCTACACATATAAAGAACTTTGAGGTTTATTCTTGTTTTAATCTTATTTAATTTTATTTAACACACACAAATATAATAAAAAGCCAGTCACAGATGTCTAAAGACAATAAAATGTCCTATTAAAAATACAATATAATTATCATGTACAGAGTAATAAACTGAATAGTTGGTTAATAGAGATTTTTTTTTTTTTGCACACAGTGTTAAAAGTCTTGTGACCAACCACCAAAATTGTTTCTGCTCTGAGAGGGAGGATGCAGCACAGTCTTTAATTGAAGCTGATTTTATCTCATTCCCAAGGCATAAGAAGTGATGGTCATTAACTGTTTAGTGGGGACAGAATATGTTCAGCACAGTGTGGGACCCTGGATTTCTCTGCCTTGGGCTTTCCATGGGTTGAATATCCCATTTCACAAAAGTGAAAACCAGTGCTCACCAGACCAAAAGAGACCCTCTCCCTATCTAAAGTTCTCTTTATCCTTCTTCCTGTGTATTCTACCTTCAAGACTTTCTTCCTCCTCTCCTGTTAACAAATTTGTATGTCTAGTTTATCAACCAAGTTAAAACCACCAAACCTACTGGGCTTGGTGGTGCAAGCCTTTAATCCTAGCACCCAGGAGGCAGAGTCAGGCAATTCTGATGTAGAGGTACACAGAGAAATGTTTCAAGATTAGTATCTGAAATTACATTAACAAATATAGCAAACTGAATCAAAACATTTATTGATAGACTTTAGTAATATTCTCTCATTGTTTCTTATGATTTCACAGTGGTGAATTTAAATAACTAATCTTCCTCAAAACAGTAGATAATTTAATAATAGACCAGTGAAGATAAATTTGGAATGGAAATACAATAGTGGGAAATGATAGCTTTAACACTAAAATATTTCCATTTGTTAACTTTTAAGCTGGGAGATTAATTATAGAGATACAGAACTTTGATAAGTTATATTGTCATTGAATATGGTTTCACAGGAAGAAATGAGGTTTGGAGCATGTTTATTTATTCACAAAAACTTTTATGTGCAATTTCTAAGCCAATGTAAAATTTATTTTAAATAACAAATAAAGATAAAGTAGGTCTACTACAGAATGAAAAAATAGTGAAGGGAAAATTGAGTTCAGATTTAAGTATGTGTTGGGAAAGGCCAGGAAAATATTCTGTAAAAGATTTCCTAGTGACAAGTCAAAAATCTAAGACTAATTTTGGCAGTTTACTATGACTAGAAGTAAACCTGCTATTACATAACTCTGAAATGAACTATTTAGAACTATACATTTTATTGCTCAATCACAGACAATTTTCTTAATGTCTAGACATATTTTTGATAATAATTTAGTATCAAATTTGAGAAGTGATTTTGAATACTTTGGATAAAGTAGATATTCAGAGTTCAGTTGTGAATAAATTATCTATAACCAATGAGTAAATAATTTATAAATTATCATTCACTTTACTTACTCTTTTATTTTGAATTCAAACATGGTGAGCAAAACACTTAATTTTTTAAATTAATATCTCTATATTTATGAGAGAATGTTCTTCAAACTGTCCAGTGGTGATATGCATAATAAAGAAATAAGTCCTGTAATTATTGATGTCAACATTTTTTTAATCTTTTGCATCATTAGATTAATATTTAATTAAACTATAGACAGCCAAACTGTTTTCAAAAAATTGTGTAATGTTTATTAAAGCCTAATAGGGAAAAGTTCATGTTAGAATGAAAGGAGAGAGATTGGGGAGGTAAGAGTGATACAAAGTGATATCTTAACTGAAGATAGCACAGTTTATTCTAATAGAAATTGATTAGAAGATATAAATTGTTCCCCTCAAATTTATGTGCATTAAAATATTGGGGACCTGTAGATAAATAAGCAGAGGAAAATACCATTTGACAATGATTGGCAGGGTAACCTGAAGATACTGAACAATGTCTATCAATAAATAGTGATGTTTCCGTTGTAGCCTAAACATGGATCAGTTGAAGAAAGACATTCAAGTGGGAAAGGATGGTCCACTTGAACATGGTGATGTAAAAATTAATATGCAGAAATTGTGGACCTTTGTTGGCGCTAGGACAAAACAGCTGCTGGCCAAAATTTACAGAATGAATGTGTGAGTGTTCTATAATTTTTTGGGATAAATGAGTTCAAGGTGGAGTAAAGTTCGTACAGAGCACAAGTTGATTTATTTCAGCTTTAGAATTTCTGAGCTTTCTCACTGTGAAACAATAAATTCAGCGTCAATAAATAAATGTTAATCATAAATTATAGCAGCATAAAATCCAATTCAATTGTGAGTAATAAAAACTCTCATTTGGGTTAATTTTCTGAACACTACTTGCTTTGATTATGTCATTACTATTCTTATTGGGATTGCAAGTTTTCCAATTATGTATCATCTAAAGGGAATCAGATATTTCTATATTTGAAATAAAATTAATGAACCCGCTTCTTTTTCATATAAAGTATCTCCTTGTTTCTTGAAATACTGGAGGTAGACCTTTTCAGATGTCTCTGTAATAAGCTTTACAAGTCAATTTCAATTGAGAGACAATGAAACCTCTTTTGTTTCTGCTTTTTTCATTTATTTTAACGTATATAGAAGATCCCCAAGTTAGTTAGACAAGACACTGTTTGCTTCATTAGATTGTTTTCCATGAAGACTAATAGAACTCAGAATGTAATGTGAGAATCTTCTTGCTTAGAGGAGCTGAGTATCGAGCAGACTGCAAAGAGAGAGTCTTCCTATGGGTAAGCTGGTTTCTTCTATAGGACCAGTCCAGTAGACACTGGGAAAGTCCTTGATGAACAGGTAGCACTGGTAAACAAAGGAATACTGGAAGCTTCCAGTATTTCTGTCTGTTTTTCACTTTGTCTGGAAGCATAGATAGAGCTGAAAGGTGGACACATAGGGAAAATTATTCTAGACACAAGGAAGAGCTTTTTTTCCCCTTGTAAAAAGGGGCAACTATACCTACGTGATACTTCCTGGGTTGTCCTTAGTTTTGTGAACACTGACTGAATCCTCTAACCATCATCTTACAATAACAGGTCCAAGGTAGATTTAAAATAAAAGATATCACGAATTTTCTAGGGAATGCTTGGGAAACTGCACACTATAAAAGTTTTAAAATACTTTCTTTGCCCGTTCTAGTATAATAAGACAAAAATCATTCACTGCAGTTTATGGGCTATGATAACATTTTATCAAACGTTCTATGCATTTATTTCAAATAGAAAACCTAAGATACTCTATATGATTGCAAGTTCTCAAATGAATGCTCACTAATATTAATGAAATTTATTTTATAAATTCTGAATCCAGAAGTAGAAATTATTATATAGCAAGATAAGACTTAAAAATGATTTTGTCTGTTTATTTTTGCATTTCAGAAAATTAAGATTTTATTGTTTGTACAAGAAAAAAATCTATCTATTGAAGAGGTAATTTGGCTCCTTTAGTTAATGTTTCCTTGCCTCCATGAAATTCTAGGTTTAATCCCCAGCATTACTAAACAAAGTACTGTAAAAATGAAAAGACTTAAACTGATCAGGTTCAATTTACCTATCCTAAACAACAAAAACTAAAGTGTTAAGATAAAACAGAAACTCTCACATTAAAGTTTGACAAGGACAACCAAGAGAAGAAAAATGACCCAAGAGTAGACAAACTCATCAAAGACCAACACATTCGCATATGCAAGAGTACCACAGAAACACTAAACTGAAAAACAACAACATGCGCAGACCCATTCAGGCCCTGTGATTGCTGTTTCATTTTCTGTGAGTTCATATGAGACTTGCTCAGCTGACATAGAACGTAGTCTATTGACTATCTGTCTTATACTCTTTCTGCCTCCTCTGCCAAGGGGTTACCTGAGCTCTGAGGGAAGGGATTTGTTGGCAATATCCCATTTATGACTGAGTGTTCCAAGGTCTCTCTCTATGTCTCTGTTGGACTGTCTTTTTATCTGTCTATCTGTCTGTCTGTCTGTCTCTCTTTCTCTCTCTCTCTTCCTCTCTCTTTCTGTTTTCTCTCTCTGTTTTTTTCTCTGTGTTTTATCTCTCTCTATCTCTGTTTTCTCTCTGTGTTATGTCTCTCCCTCTCTCCCTCTCTCTCTCTCTGTGTGTGTGTGTGTGTGTGTGGTGTGTAATACCTAGCTGTCAGCTTTTGTATTTGTTATCATCAGCTGCAAGAGGAAGCTAATATAATGATAGTTCGGCCTTCTACAACTCATAAACACTTTCAGTAATGTAGCAGGATACAACATTAACTAAAAATATCAGTAGCCCTCTTATACACAGATGATAAATGGTCTGAGAAAGAAGTCAGAAAAACATCACACTTCACAATAGCCACAAACAGCATGAAATATCTCGGAGTTACACTAACCAAACAACTGGAAGACTTATATTACAAGAACTTTAAATCTTTGAAGTAAGAAATTGAAGAAGACACCAGAAAGGGGAACAATTTCCCATGCTCTTGGGTGGGTAGAATTAACACAGTAAAAATGGCAATCATACCAAAAGCAATCTATAGATTCAATGTAATGACTATCAAAATGTCAGCAAAATTCTTCACAGACCTCGAAAGTACAGTACTCAACTTATTATGGAAAAGCAAAAAACCCAGGACAGCCAATACAATCCTGTACAATAAAAGAACTGGATGCATCATGATCCCTGACTGCAAATTCTTCTCCAGAGATACAATACTGAAAACAGCCTGATATTGGCATAAAAACAGACAGGAGGACCGATGGAACCAAATCAAAGACTATGATCTTTTTGTTTTGTTCATGGATTTGGTTCAAATATTTTCCTGACTATTTTTGCACCTATGAGATTAGGGGAAATTAGCTTGTAATTTTCCTTCATTGTTGGGACTTTATATACTTGAGGAATCAGGATAATGCTGTCATGAAAGTAATTAAGCTATGTTCTTTCTATTTTGATTTTGTGGAATAATTTGACAAATATTTGCAATAACTCTTCTTTGAACATTTAGTAGTATTTTGGGCCTAAACCATCTGGCTATGATCTGTCAATTGGGGTAATAAAGTCTCCCAATATAAGTGTGGGAGTATCAACATGTGGTTAAACTGCAGTAGAGGTTCTTTGAAAACTTGGGTACCCTTGTGTTTTGTTTGCAGCATAAATATTAGGACTTGTCTTACCAGCTTGGCGAATTTTTCTTTGATGAGTATCTTTTGATTTGTTTTGACTTGAAGACTATTTGCTAGATATTAAAATTGCTAAAACAGCTTACTTCTTAGGACCATTTTCTTGGAATATCTTTCCCAAGGTTTTATAGGGAGATGATGTCTGTTTTGGATGTTAACATATGTTTCTTGGATGCAGCAGAAGATGGATCCTGATTATGCACTCATTCTGTTATTCTGTTGGGGAATTGAGACCACTGATGTTCAGAGATACAAATGACCAAACCTTGTTGATTCCTATTTTGTTTTTGTTGTTGTTGTTGTTGTTGGTGGTGGTGGTGAGTATTTGATATGGGTGCGTTTGAGGTCATAAGTACAGTTTCCTTGCTGTGTTCAGAAAACACTATTTCCTTGTAATCTTCCATTGTCTGTGTCTCCACTATTCATTCCAGATTCTTATTAGTCAATTATCCTTGAGCCTCGGTAAGGAAGGTGTGATGGAGATGCACGCTTAATGAATCTTATTCTCTGCACTTGTCCTTTCTTAATGTTAATTGTTTCTGTGTTAATCAGCATCTATTGCAAATAGATGTTTCTCAGATGCGTGATGACATGCATTAATTTGTGGAAATAAAATGTCCAAAAGAAAAATAAGACGTGAGGGTTTTCTCTCTGGAACTGGGTTCTCTCACGCAAGATGACTGCTTGCAGCTTCATCTATTTTTCTGTGCATTTCATAACTTAAATAAACCCATATCATTTAGTAAGATGGGAGCTTTAATTAAAATGTCTCCTAAATAAAAAGTGCCAATACACAGATGAGTAAGACACAGAATTCTACCAAATATTTAAAGAGAAATTAACAATTTTTCTCATTACTTAGTAAAAAGAAAAGGAATGAATATTTCCATTTTTGAAGCTCATATTACTCTTATATTAAAACAAGAAAAAGACCCATGAGAAAAAGAAAATTGCAGGCTAATGTCCGTGATGAAATGTAGATGAAAAAGTCCTCAGTAAAATTCTTGCAAGTTTAATTAAAGAATATATCAAAAAGATCTTCAGGAAAATCAAGTCTGCTTCATTGCAGAGATGCTGGAAGGGTACAACAAAGATAGATATACATGTGTGATCACAAAATAAACAGATTTTTAAGACATAAATAACATGATCTACTCATTGGATGCAGAAAAAAGTTCTCAGAAAATACAACACTGCTTCAAATTAAAATTCCCAGATAATCTAGGGTTACTGGGGACATATGTCATTATAGTAATAATCCTCTTTTATTAAGAGGTTGGAAATAAATATTTTCTTATGTTTAGGAGTGTGTTAATAATATTTGGATTCCCATATTGATGCCAATTTATGATATTTTAAAAAAGACTACATGTAATTTTGTGTAATGCAAATTCTTGTGTTGTATTTTCCTACTTTTATTATTAATTAGATTACATATACTTTATAAAACTGTTATATTATAAGAAACAAAAAATCTATTTTATCTTGTTAAATTATTAAAATATATAAAATAGTTTAATATTCTAAAGTGGTATCTGCATATGTGAAGCAATAAAAATATTCATTGTAAGTATTGTCAACAATGCTAAAACAAAAAATCAAACAAATATATTATCAAAAACTTTGTCCAATTCATACATTAATATATGTTTACACTTAACAAACTGTAATAGTTAAGGAATAATAAGCTATGTCATATACACTATTCATTTTAATGTATTTTAAGGGAGCAAAACTAAGGAAATTAGAAGAATATCAATTACCAACTTGGATAATATTTTTTGTTTTTTTTCTTTGATAATATTTTTAAAGCTAAAAATGAAGTTACTAATAATTTGGTGTTAATTATTCCTATATTTTCATCTGAAGTTTTGCATTTCAATAAAAATAAGAACACAGAATTATGTTAAACTTAAATTAATCCATCAAAATTGTTAAAAGTCAGTTTAATGACAATAGTATTAGATCCAACCATTTCAGTATAAATGACCTTTTTCACATATATCAAAATTGGAAGATTGCTGAATTTATATAAGGAGTCAAATCATTAACATAAGGCAACCCCACATTTAACTATTTAGATCAAGTGTCTAAATTTCCAAGGAAAAATATGAAAGGAAAGATATATGTTTGTTTGTTTTTTTTTGTTTGTTTATAATTTTTATACCTGGTAAGTCATAAATTTACTGTGATCCAAAGGTAAGAGGAATGACAAGGAATCACCCTTCAATGTCAACACATAGAACATATACTCACCAATTTAGGAAGCAGTATTAACAGTGTCTGTGCACTATTTACAGATACTTGCTGATCTTGAAAACCATGCACTATTTAAGAATGATTTGGAATGCCAAAAGCTGATTCTGGAAGCAATGAAATACCATCTATTGCCAGAAAGAAGAACTTTAATGCAAAGCCCGAGAACTAAGCCCAGAAAATCTACAGTTGGAACTCTATATGCAGTAGGGGGGATGGACAATAACAAAGGTATGTGATTCTAGATCTACCCACAACTGTTCTTTTACCATGACTGAATTTGAATAATGGAATTTGCAAAAACTAACAATATACACACACAGCTTTGTTAAAAACAATACAAAAATTAAGGGAAGCATTAAACTTGTTTTGCAGTCTGCAGTTGCTGCTTATAAGTCTTTACATATTGTATTAATTTTGGTTTATCATTTATGAAATAAAAGCTGGATTTCAAACATCTGCTTGGAAAATAGGAGTTATGTGCTGAATATATTGGAATGATACTTCAATTTTATGACAAAGAAACACAGCTTGAGAGGATAGATGTTCTGGGAGAGCAGTAATGAAGCAGCTCTGCCTTTGCGGGACTGAGAGTCTCACACTGAAGACAGAAAATGACACATAAGAACAGATTAGTATATTGACAGTGGAATTCATAAATTATGAATTTAATTCTGTGTCTACATATTTCTTGATTTAAAAAAAACAACAGGTGCATGTAAAGAACTTGGTTTATAGGTTTTGAAAATAATGGATAAATATGATTATCTGATCTCTTTACTGCTTTAGCTTACACACAAAGCACGTATGCACACGCACACTTGTGTTCACTCATGCTCTGATGCACACAGAAATATTCACACTCACACACACACATACACATACTACAGACGGATACAAGGCATCATGTATGCTCTTCTGAATGAATGCCACTTCTTTAAAAATGCTTTATTCCACATGTAAAATACCAATGTATGGTGAGTCGCAGCTGTAAATCTGCAGAGGGCATTGTTTTTCCTAAAACAAATGTTTTAAACATAAACAATAAATCAATATTACCAAAATATCATATTTTCAAAAGGACGTGTAGACACTAGTTTGAATATTTACATGTTTAATATATGGTACTATTTGATGAATTTCTGTAGAACAACAGTGCAATGTTCTTTTTGGAATTTTTATGATATTCAGTCCAACACTGATATAATTGTAAAATTCAAGCAAATATTTACTTTAAAACAAGTTATAGTATTCTATTTTAATTTCCTGATTTCTATACAGCCATTAGCACTGTAATTGTCAGATACTGTGATGTAATGTAGTTGCTAGAGAATAAAATATATGAGAATAACGAGTATGGTGAGCTAGATTGCTTGTAAGAGTATGAATTTTTCTTTCCTTTTTTTAGGGAATTGAAATGTTTGCTTTATTAGTATATACATAGTTTATTTATTCAGTTGTTTTTTATTTTTCCATTCAATTATTTACACTTCCTTCCCTCCTTTCAATCACTTCCTGCTCCCCCACACCTCCTTCTTCCTCCCCCATGCTGCTTGAGAGAAGTAGGGAATCCTGCCCTGTGGGAAGTCCAAAGCCCTCCCCCTTACACCCAGGCCTAGGGAGCTGTGCATCCAAATAGACTAGTGTCCCCAAAAGCCAAAACATGCCATAAAAACAAGTCCCAGTGCCTTTATCAATGGCTTCTCAGTCAGCCCCCATTGTCAGCCACAATCAGAGAGTCTGGTTTGATCACATGTTCATTCATACCAGGTCCAGCTGGATTTGGTGAGCTTCCATTAGAACAGGCACACGACCTCAGTTGGTAAACTAAGCCCTCGTTCCTGACTTCTTTGCTCATCCTCTCCCTCCTTCTGCCCTTCAACTGGACCTTGGGAACTCAATCCATTAACCTGATCTCTGTCTCCATCTGTCACCGGAGGAAGATTCTCTGGTGATATTTGAGATAATCATCAGTGTGACAGTGGGGCAAGGACAATTCAGGCACCCTCTGCTCTGCTGCCCAAGGTCCTAACTGGGGACATCCCCGTGGACACCTGGGATCCTCTCTAGAGCCAAGTCTCTTCCCAACCCTAAAATGGATCCCTTAATGTAGGTATCTTCTTCCCTGCTCCTATATCCGGCCTTCCTCCATCTCTACCTTCCCACTCCTCCAAGCTGTTGCCAGTCTTTCCCTTATCCCTTCTCTCTCCCCTTCCCCTCAACCTCACCCCCACCCCTACCTCCACCTCCATGCTCATAACTTTTGCCCTGCAATCTTGTTTGCTTCCAATTTACAGGAGGATCTATATATGTTTTTCTTTGGGTTCACCTTGTTATTTGGCTTCTCTAGGCTTGTGAACTATAGGATTAGTATCTTTTGTTTATGGCTAGGGTAATACCATATTCATCTTTTTCGGTCTGGATTATCTCACTCAAGATAGTGTTTTCTATTTCCATCCATTTGCATGCAAACTACAAGATGTCATTATTTTTTTTACTGCTGAGAAGTACTCTAATGCATATATATTCCACACTTTCTCTATCCATTCTTCCATTGAGGGGCATCTAGGTTGTTTCCGGGTTCTGGCTATTACAAATAATGCTGCTATGAACATAGTTAAACAAATGCTTTGGTAGTATGATTGGGCATCTCCTGGGTATATTCCCAAGAGGGTATTGCTGAATCCTGAGGTAGGTTGGTTGCGAATTTCCTGAGAAACAGCCACACTGATTTCCAAAGTGGTTGCACAAGCAATGGATGAGTGTTCCCCTTACTCCACATCCTCTCCAGCAAAGGCTATCATTGGTGTTTTCAATTTTAGCCATTCTGACAGGTGTAAGATGGTATCTCAAAGTTGT
>NW_004949100.1:4025288-4032279 GCF_000317375.1 Microtus ochrogaster | reverse complement strand
CTTGGTTAGAGTTACCCCAAGATACTTTATGCTATTTGTGGCTATCATAAAAGGTAAAATTTCTCTGATTTCACTCTCTGCTTCTCTGTCTTTTGTGTATAGGAGGGCTACTGATTTTTTTGAGTTGATCTTGTATCCTGCCACATCACTGAAGGTATTTATCAGCTGTAGGAGTTCTTTGGTGGAGTTTTTGGGGTCACTAATGTACACTATCATATCATCTGCAAATAACAAAAATTTGACTTCTTTCTTTCCAACAATTTGAATCCCCTTGATCTCCTTATGTTGTCTTATTGCTATTGATAGAACTTCAAGCACTATATTGAAGAGATATGGTGAGAGTAATAGCCTTATCTTGTTCCTGATTTTAGTGGAATGGCTTTAAGTTTCTCTCCATTTAATTTGATATTAGCTGTTGGCTTGCTATATATTGCTTTTATTATGGTACAACTTCATGTGTGTGTGTGTGTTTATTTGTAAGGAGGTGATATTCTTCTAGAGAAACCATCATTAAAATTAGAAAGAGATGCCTGTTCAAATCCTTGTTGTCACTTAAAATACAGAAGCCCTAATATCTCAACAGGTTATTGTAATTCTGTAAAAAGAGAATGGTGAAAGGAAATGGATTATGTAAAAACTAACAATACAAAGCTTTCCAAAATGTGCATATGTGTATTTACTAGTGATGAAGAAACCTCAACAGTAACCAGGATGTCCTTTCTTATATTATATGATTAAGTCAGATTGACTAGTAACTCTGGACTCTTTATAAACTTACTAGTTTATAAAGATTCTGTAAAATATTAATAAAGTTTATACAGGAAGAGTCAAATACAACAAGCTTGTCATGAAAGTGATTTTCACATGCACATGAAGATGCCTGAGAGCTTATAAAGCAAATTAAAATATCATTCAAGAATAAAAATCCAAAATAAAGTAATAAAATAATGCATGATGTTCGTAGTATTCCAGACAAGTGTTTTGCTGCTTGTGCTAAAGACTAAATGGAAGTATTTATTCATGCTGAGCAAGGCTTACTACTGAAATACATCCCCATAAAGTGTTATGTTTGGAATTTGATGTTTCCACAGAAGATCTTTTGTTTCAATATGTATTCCCAGAAGATGCTTTCATTAACAGATAGAATGTTTAGTAATGTAGATAAAGTAAGATGGTTAAGTTACTGAGGGAAATATTTGATGAATACATTTGGTGTGCTGACCTTTTTTGCTCCGTCTTCCAGATTCTATGAGACTACTAAGTATGTTTTATCTTTATCTTTTATGTAGCAGAGCCAAGCAAGGCTGGTCTGAAACGATGAAATAATAAAACAATCTTTGATTTTTGATTTGGTTAACTGATGTATATTTAACTTTAAAGATGGCAAGGAGAAAGTGTTTGTAACTATATTGTTGTCACTGAAAATCTTGAATGGTATATTTTTAAGAATCAAATAATTTTACCATGCTTTAAATTACTTAAATATAAATATATTTATTCACCTATCTCCATTCTGAAAAGTATGATTATAACATTAAACAGTTTTTAAAAGGGAAATAATTATACAGAAATAATTAAATACTTTTACTATCAACCAAAAACAAATACAATTTTAAAATCTATCAGTAAATTGTGAGTTAACTACTTATATTTTCTTTTTAAATTCTTTAATTAACTTATTTTTTTAATTATCTTTTCTCATTTTACATACCAGTCAAAGTTTTCACTCCCTCCCCTCCGCATGCTCACTCCACCTTCCCCCAACCCCCATTCACTCCACAGGGGGTAAGGTTTTCCATGGGAAGTCACCAAAGTCTAGCCCATTACTTTGAGGAAGGACCAAGGCCCTCTCCAATATATCTAGGCTCAGCAAGGTATCCCTCCAAAGAAAATGGGTTCCAAATGCCAGAACAAGCATTGGGGATAAGTCCTGGTTACACTGTCAGTGGTCCCATAGTCAGCCCCAGGCATTCAAAACAGTTAGTCACACACACTCAGAGGGTCTAGTTTGTTCCTATGCTTGTCCCAGCTGCTAGGCCAGAGTTGGTGGGCTCCCATTCGCTCAGGTAAGCTGGTTCAGTGGGTATCTCAATCATGGTCTTGAAAAACATCAATTAGAAATCATATAGAAATTGTGAAAATAGAGACAGGGTTTCTCTGTAGCTTTGGTGCCTGTCCCAGAACTAGCTCTTGTAGACCAGGCTGGCCTCGAACTCCCAGAGATCCGCCTGCCTCTGCCTCCCAAGTGCTGGGATTAAAGGTAGGCGCCACCACCGCCCGGCTGTACTAAACTATATTTAAGCAGTTTACCAGTACTCATGTTTTTATAGATAATGTAATCATTAGTTTATTTTAACCTAAATTGTATTCCTTTCTGTTGGGAGATTCTACTTGGAAACTCAATGTGTGGGAAAATATAGCTTCTATAGCATATGGAATAATTTCCTTCAGGAAACTCTATGCAGACTTATATTGATAAATTAAATAGTATTTTATTCTGATAATGATCTAATATATTAGAAATAATTACATAATAAAGCTTCTAAGCTTTTGGATTTTTAATTCTTATTTAATTATTTTTATTTTATTTATTTATTTTGTGTGTGAATGTTTTCCTTAATGTGTCTGTGTACTTACACTGCCTGAGGTAGCTATGGAAGATGCAATGGATCACCTAGCACTGGAGTTACAGTGTGAATATGATTGCTGTGAATTGAACCTAGGTTTTCCTAAGAAGCAATAAATGCCCTTAACCAATGCGCCAGCATCTCTAGCTCCCATGACCCCTTATTCATATATTTTCTCTTTGAGGGATGTAATTGGACACACTTTGTTTTTAAGTTCTTTTTGAGCTATAGTCTCACTGTGTAGACCAGACTGGCCTGAAACTCTCAGCAATCCACTGAGAGTTTTAGTGCCTCTGCCTAAAGAAAGGGATACACCATCAGGTCTAGACTGTTTTCGAGATTTAATGTATTTAATCGAGTGCACATATATGAGTTCCTCCTTTTCTAATTTGTTTGTATTTTGTTTCCCTGGCTATACCATATAATACCAAGATAAACAGAAACAGTGTATAGGACAATGCTGCAATTTTCTTTATTTGAAAAGAAACAATTTTTAATGCCTTAGAGATTTGTTGTTAGAATCTAGTTGGTTTCGTAGCAAGCCTGACAAATTCTGAAAGAAAGATGAATATTGTATAAGAAAATATGCTGAGGCTTGGGAAAACATTAAGTTTCTGCATCTAGAATTCATTTTCTTTTGGCAGACTGTTAAATTGAATATCACCTTCTAAACAAGAATCAGGTACTTTGAGAGAAACATTTATTACATATGAGAGCTGTCCTCCAATTTTGCATTCAATAATTATTTGAATGCTCTTTAAATTCTTCTCTGGAACTGGAACTGCCTGATCTGTCCTCTTCTAAGAGTGAAACATGCCTTAGAAATATAGCTAAAGCTAAATTTAGCACCATTGCACCCAGATTCTGCCTTGGTTTCTGTCTCAACATATTACTTAGAAATAAGAAATATGTAGAGTCCACAAACAGCCTCACCCTTCTTGCCTTTCCTGGGGGATCTGAATCTTAGGTCCTGACTTCTCTGTAAGCTCTGCATGGCCCTTGGGTCACCCAGGTCAGAAGTCAGCTGAGAGGCCTCTGGCAGAGTTCTGGGAGGCCTCATTGCTTGGCCTCTGTGCACAGACCTTTCCTCCAAGGAAAACAGAAAACTGTCATGGGTTTATTTTTCTACAGTTTGTTTCATAGAAACCTTGGCCTTTTCAGTATGAAGTCACTTTTATTTGTGTGCATTTGGAAAACAAGAAAGAAAAAAGAAAATAAATCAAAAAACAATAAACCTAACCAATTATTTATCCCAAAGCCTTGTATTCACTCCTGCTATAGCTGACGCTATAATTTGAGTCATACATAGAGACAAAAGTTCTGTGGCAACAGTTCCTTCTGACCAGAACTCTTTGTTTTATTTTCAGATATATAATAAATTTTCAGGATCTTACTTTATTTTCTTATTTCATTCATGATGTTTATTTCTATTTAATGGTAGCTATTCCTCTGTATTTGTAAGTGATTCATCATTGACCTCTGCAAAAATAAACTGAAGGACACCTCAATCCTTTCAATATATTTTCATAGTATTGACTATCAGCATCACACTTCCTCCTCCATAATTTAAATCGCAATTAGATTACTCATGATGCTTAATTGTTTGTAAAAAGCTGTGTTAATTATAGTTAAAATGTGATATTTATGAAAGAAAAAAGAAAAGCATTAATACATCTTCAATATACTTGTGACTATTGTTGTTTTTGTTTTAATAGGTTAAATCTGTAATTGGTTGAATCCAGAGGGATATAATACAGACCTGCAAGTCTACTTAATATAAGCATATGAGACAAGAATTGAAAATGTTCAAGTTCTAAAAAGCATGATTACCTACGCAGTGCAAACTGTAATTGCATCTTTCACTATCCTTTTGTTTTATATGTGTTATTTATTTATTTTTTTCTTTATTTTATTTTTTTAATTAATTTATTTATTAAAGATCTCCGTCTCTTCCCGGCCACCGCCTCCCATTTCCCTCCCCCTCCCCCAATCAAGTCCCCCTCCCTCCTCAGCCCGAAGAGCAATCAGGGTTCCCTGCCCTGTGGGAAGTCCAAGGAACCCCCACCTCCATCCATTTCTAGTAAGGTGAGCATCCAAGCTGCCTAGGCTCCCACAAAGCGATTACGTGCAGTAGGATCAGAGACCCATTGCCATTGTTCTTGAGTTCTCAGTAGTCCCCATTGTCCGCTATGTTCAGGGAGTCCAGCCTCATCCCAGGTCTTTTCAGACCCAGGCCAGCTGGCCTTGGCGAGTTCCCAATAGATCATCCCCATTGTCTCCGTGTGTGGGTGCACCCCTTGCGGTCCTGAGTTCCTAGCTCTCGCTCTCTCTCCTGCTCCTGATTTGGACCTTGAGATTTCAGTCCGGTGCTCCAATGTGGGTCTCTGTCTCTGTCTCCTTTCATCGCCTGATGAAGATCAACATTCAGGAGGATGCCTATATGTTTTTCTTTGGGTTCTCCTTATTTAGCTTCTCTAGGATCACTAACTATAGGCTCAAAGTCCTTTGTTTATGGCTAGAAACCAAATATGAGTGAGTACATCCCATGTTCCTCTTTTTGGGTCTGGCTTACCTCACTCAGGATAGCGTTTTCTATTTCCATCTATTTGTATGCAAAATTCAAGAAGTCCTTGTTTTTTACTGCTGAGTAATACTCTAATATGTATATATTCCATACTTTCTTCATCCATTCTTCCATTGAAGGGCATCTAGGTTGTTTCCAGGTTCTGGCTATTACAAACAATGCTGCTATGAACATAGTCGAGCATATATGAAATGATCGTATGGTTTTTTTCTTTCAGTTTATTTATATGATGGATTACATTGATAGATTTGCGTATGTTGAACCAGCCCTGCATCTCTGGGATGAAGCCTACTTGATCATGATGGATAATTTTTCTAATGTGTTCTTGGATTCGGTTTGCCAGTATTTTATTGAGAATTTTTGCGTCGATAATCATGAGTGAGATAGGCCTGTAATTCTCTTTCTGTGTTATTTAAATCAGAGCATAAAGATGAAGATCCAAATCAGTGACAGAATCTTGCCTAGCAAGCTCAAGGTTCTTTACATAATCACTAGCACCTCCCTTCTCTAAAGAATGGGGAATATTTAAATGTATTTTATTTTGCACCATCAACAAATGATGAATAAAAACACACTACACTGCACAACTCTTTAAATGTAGTTACAGGACTAGAAAGATTCTTTAGCAGATTAAGGTAATTATTGCCAAGGTGATGACCTGAGTTCATTTCCTAAAATCTACCTGGAGGAAGGTGAGAACTGATTCCCACAGGATAGTTGCTGACACTCACAGCATTGCATGGGGGCATGCATACACTCCTATACACACAAACATAAAAATGGAGGACTTGAAAAATAAATACATAGATTTATAGGTTGATATTTATCTATTGTATGCAAATATGCTTATTATAAACATAAAGATTTTTCACTAATTGAGCATATTAGAATTTTATTAATTGCTAGCTATGTACTGACTTTAAGATCCATCTTCTCATCAACAAATTCTAATACTCTGAGTGCCTAACATTTTACATATTCCGGAAAGGTTAGAGTGATTTCATCCTTGAAAATATTATAACAAAATAATTTTCTAGATATTGGTGTTTCTCATGAATATAATTTGAATTATATTATCATCTATCTTTTTAAGATACTTTAAGAAATGTCAGCTTAAGGACACCAGAAAAACAAAAGCTGATTAAGTGTTGTGTTAATGGTGATATATTAAAATATTTTAATAAACTCATGACTTCAATATTTCCAAATAAATTTTCATTCTCTGATTAAAATTATTTTATATATGCTTATGTGTTAAGTAATACATATGAATTTCTGATTATGTTGCGAAAATTTTTCTTTCAAATTAAGGAACACAGTCTTGACTCAACTAGATGGCTTAGCAGGCAAAGGTGATTACTTCCAAGGCTGGCAGCTTCTGTTCACTATCAAAGGTTACATGTTGGAAAGAAACCTGATTCACTCACATTTCCCCACAGACCTTTTCTTTTACACTGGCATATGCATACATATACACACAGCAAACAATCAAAAAAATAAATAAACAAATTAATAGAAAATAGCAAATTTTGTTTGGTTGGGTGTTTTTTAATTTCAAGACAGAGTTTCTCTGTGAAACAGTGCTGGCTATCTTGGAACTCACTCTGTTGACCAGTTAGGACTTTAACTCACAGGAATCTGCCTGACCCAGTTTACAATGACATTTTTTCTGCTTCTGATTATTCATATTCTTCCCACATTTTTATAGTTCTCAGAACATGTCGCTTTCTTTTTTAATTAATTAATTAATTTATTTATTAAAGATCTCCGTCTCTTCCCC
>NW_004949100.1:4010810-4024526 GCF_000317375.1 Microtus ochrogaster | reverse complement strand
TGCCTTAAACTAAATAGAAAGTATCAACTACAAACAAAATATACAAAGCACATGGAAATATTAGTCATAGGGAAGCAGACAGGAAGCTCTTAGAGAGGTGGGGTGAGTGTGCAATGTGGCTGCTGTGTGTGTGTTGGTTGCTCAATGATGTTGAATATGCACATTGCTATCTGAATCTTCCTCTTTCTACACATAACATGTCTACATTTTATTTCATTAGCCAGGCTTTGCTACATTCTTCCTTTTCCCTGAATTTGATGAGTATTTTTAAGGTAGAAGTTGTTAAACTCTATGGCCTAAAGGCCAAATGTAGCTAGTTATTTTTGCATGGTTTATGGACAGTGTTTCATAGATTATAATGCGTGGAAAACGTTTTAAATGATACAAATTCATGGTTGAATTTTATTTGTGTTATTCAAAAGTACATTTCAGACTCCATAAAGTTTTATTAGGTGTTGTTTATTTGTTTGCTTTTTTATAGGGCTCCTTTTACTGTGTGTTGGTCATGTGGTTGCAACAGAAAAAACTCACAAGGTGCCCTATAAAGCCATTTGCTTTTGTTTTCTGGCTCTTTAAAAGAGAGAAAAGAAGAGAGAAATAAAAGAAAGATAATAAATGAATAAAGTATACAAATGTTGACAAAGTAATAATTTATTTTGCATTTCTAAGAAAACTGTAACACCAAATATCACATTAGTTTGACCCCAATAAGATGTACCAACAATTAAATTTGAAGTTTCTAAGCAATTTTATAATGTCAGAACAAAGGTATCTTCTAGGAAAAAATGTTCTCTCTCGAAGAGCATTTTTGAGGTTTTGATAAAATATGAAGACTTCAGTCATTATTTCTTAAATAGGAAGCTGAAGAGCTAAATTAAACAAAGTTAAATGCTTGAAGGTTATTCTTAAACAACTGGTGTAGAAGCCCTTTCTGGTCCTCCATCCGTTGTTACCTTTTTAAATCATTACTAATATTTGTTAGCAATTCCCCTTTTTCTGTTTTATTCCTCCTCTACTCTCTCTATCTCTCTCTCTCTCTCTCTCTCTCTCTCTCTCTCTCTCTCTCTCTTACACACACACACACACACACACACACACACACACACACACATACATACACACACACGCACACATTCTATGGAGAGAAAAATAAATAAATTCCCAGTAGCTTTACCACAGGAAGTAAAATAGAAACCAAGACTAGAGATCAATCACCTTTACACACTGGAAGAAACGCCATGAGATTAATTGTGATGAGCATTTATAAAGGAGAGATTCATGAACTGGGGAACAATAGTAAAGTTTATATTAGAGCAATTATTAACAGTGATAAAGTTATGCTTTATCAATTGTGGTTCTTGCTGCTCAGAGTCTTGTATTATGTGTTTTAATAGTAGTCTTTGAAAACCATTCCTTCAGAATCCTCGAAGTGAGGGCTATTTATGTAAGACATGAGTCTAAATTGTGCTAACTGTTTTAGCTGGAGGAAACAATACTGGTATGTCATGGTAGGGCTTGTAGGTACTCTCAGGTTTCTGAAAAATATCGTTGTTTTGATTTGTCCAATGTAACTGTATATAGTCTTACTTTTTGGAGCTAAACCTTTTCCTCTATATTTAGATAAAAGGGGGAAATATTGTGGTAAAATATGGCTGTATCCTCTGAAAGTATGTCTTTGCCCAGGTGCCTTCCGAGTGTTTTAATAAAGAGCTCGGTATTGAAGGCACTTCCAGAGTGGACTCTCGCAAAAAGAGAAACCGAGAAGCCGAGAAGCCAGCTGTTTATGGAATAAGTCAAACACAAATAATGGAATAGAGGTAAAAATCATGTGGTAGAACATGTGTGAACCCACATTAATAAAATTATGGATTGCTTTGCTATAAGATCTAAACAGGAACAAGCCTAAACTCTACTCTGAACTTTCACAATTTGTAAGAAGTCTCTGTGTCATTATTTGGGAGCTGATGGGCCAAAACAAAAAAACAAAAAAACAAAAAAACAAAAAAACAAAAAAACTTATTATAGCTATCCCTAAAGATTTCATGTGAATGATAAAGAAATGCTCTTAATATTACTAAGATAAAAAGGGGAAGGAAGGTGCTGAAAATTATAAGAGCATGGACGATTATAATTACAATCTAATAACTAAAAATCCCTTCGACTCTCCTTTGATCATCTCATAGTGAGTTAAACTCCATTGTGTATCCATATTCATTTTATGCCTCGTAGTTGCACATGTTTACACAAGTAGTTTATTTACTTTAGCGGTAAACAGCATAATTTTTTCTTTCCATTTACAGGACTTGATGATAACATTTTATCCTGAATTTGTCTATTATTATCAGCATTGTGGAGAGACAAAATATAGAAAGTGACGTATCAGCTGATAATCACTGTTTTATATGATTATTTTACTTCCTTGGCTTGAAGTAGATAGGCTATACTGTCAGAAACTTTAAAAAAAAAAAGCTCTTCCTTCTGAAATTTTACAGTTGGATATTTTGAAGCATGTAACTCAACATAAGCTCACTTGGTTATGAGAAAAAGATTCACTTATAATTACATGTCAAGAAACCGAAGCCTATGCAATTATGGAGTTGCAATAACTCTACGATGCAACCTGGATTTTTTTAGTTCTGAAGAAACAAGACATAATAAAAGCAAAACCCTATTTTTTTTTTTTTTCAGTTTTGCCCTTTTGAGTACTGGCCTACCAGGTGCTGCCTCCATAACCCCGTTCAGTCACTTCAGTTCCACTGGAGTTCCTTTTCTTTGAACTTAAAGCACACGATCAGTTTCACAAAGCTATAGAAACATCTCAAAACCATGAATAACAGCTTGGCAGCCTAAGCCGGCTTTGCTTTTCACACAAGAGCTGTCTTCTGCAATCACTGTCCACCAGTCAGCTTGTTAAGTGGTATTTTCCAGGGATTCTCTTCCCAATGACAGCAGGAGAAAATGCTTATCTGTTAAGTGAAATTTGTGTTTATGTCCTTCCCAGAGAGTCTGTAGTCAAGGGACTGAAGCCCTCAAGCCATGTTATTTTAAGAAGAGCAGAAGGAAGCTCTGCCCACTGAAAAGTGAATTGCGTGTCCATGCCACTTCCTTTCACAGCTTTATCTTCTCTGGAAAGTGATAAATCTTCATGGCTATTGAATCTGGAGATCTACCTGGTAGTTCCAATGACAGTTGACATCCCAGGTCAAATTAATTGGAATTTTATCTAATGATAATGTTATTTACCTCATGGTAGAGAATTTGGATCACATTATTATATATGCTCTAATTCTTTTTCCCCCAAGAAATGAAGAATGAATGATGGTTGCCTTATAATAAAACATCCACTGTAATTATAAATCAATAAGCACTCTATATCCATTTTGATCAGTCTCATTGCAAATCTATAGTAACTGTAAATGAATATTTTTTGCAAGCTAAGATACTAGCTTGTCTTTTATAGAATTACACAGGGACTCTATCTCTGATGAGTTTTGTGTATGTTTCACAAATGCCTTAGGATTCCACTGTGTGGTTATTCTCTGGTAGAGAAAGAGACTCACCAGGACTAAATTACCATGAAGAAAATAGTGAGAAAGGATAATAAAGAGTTAAGTAGAAGTCACCAAGCTATCATCAAATGTGAGAATATGAGTCACCACGAAATCAATAAATTTTAATAGTTCACAAAGACCCTTAAGTGTTATATTTGTTAGAGCAAATAATCATTTATGAAAAGAAAAAATTCAATTTTCAAATATTAGCATACAAATATAGAGATTAATGGGAATTTTGTTCCTCCCAGCACTTCTAATGTAATGTGTATATTTGTTACACTTTCAAATTTGCTAGTAACCTACATTCAGGGCATTTAGTTTTTCCTTCTATTTACTTGCAACTTTGCTTTCAACAAAGGCTGGAAAAATTAAAATCAATAATATGTGGAAAGTGATCATGGAGACATAAGCAACATAATGATAAAAGAAAGAGTAAGGACTTGACTCAGTAAATGAACTTAAGAAAAGAATTTAATTTGCTTATATCACACTACTTAAGTAAAAATGTAAACTTGTATGAATTTATTGCACCTGGTGAATATTTATTAAGAGGATGAAAACTGGAAATATATTCCCAAAAAATGTTTTAATTTATTTGGTCATTTACCACAAAGATGTTTTGATTAGGAGTTCTATGATGTGACAATGTACTTAGTTAACACTCATAGAGGCAATAAATTTAAATTTTTCTTATGATCATAAAGCTCTCTTTCCTTTGATATCAGTACCTGGTGATTGACATGTTAAAATTTTAGCTATAGGATCATATAATATTTATATTAAAATATTATGCACAATGACTTGTAAAAATGTAAACATTCCATATTTCCTCATTACACAACATATTATAAATACAGCCCAAACACACATATGCAGAGCAATGATATGTGTTGATTTAAAATCGACCATCTCTTTAATTACCACTATCATCTTGGCCAAAATCTCAACATGGATGTCAAAGACCATTAAGAATGACTGTTTGGTTTTGGTTTTTGAGACAGGGTTTCTTTAAAACTTTGGAGCCTGTCCTGGAATTTGTACTGTAGACTGAGCTTGCCTTGAACTCACTGAGATGTACCTGTCTCTGCTTTAAGTGCTGGGATTAAAGTTATGTGCCACCACCATTCCATCTGAGGAGGTAATTTATGATTCCTGGGAGTGTGAAAAATAAAGTTTTCTCCAGATCTGTGGTCCCTGAGAAGCTACCTATGCTTTAGTGGATGGTCATGTACATAGAGGCAATACTAAGTATTTTTTTATTGGTTTTTCTTTTATTTTTTTTTCAAGACCAGCATATGCACTTGGAAAAGAAAAGTGGTGGAGTTGTTCAGAGTTGAGTTGTCTGGAAAGGAATTGGGGTAAATTTCCTTAAAATACACTATATATGTGAATAAAATTCTTAGATAATAATAATAATAACAATAATAATATAATATATATTAAGTCTGCTAGTAATCTAATTAGTGTATTTAATTATTAAAAAGTTAAGTCTTTTTTGATGTTTGTATGTTATTCTTGCCAACTTCCTACTGTTTGAGAACATTATTAACAAATAAAAGGAGCACTTTTTTGTTCACATTCTTAATGCCTGAACTCAAAGTCAGCCTGGCTGGTGCTTTATTCGTATTTTTATGGTAAAAGGGAAAAAAAGGGGGGGTAGAACAGCATAGAAGTTCAGAGCCTCAGCTTCCTTACTTTCAGTCTATGGTTGGCTGGCAATATCACAGAGTGAGACAGTGAGAAAGAAAACGCCATCACATCCTGCAACTCTAGAAACAAGATGAAGACTGGAAATAGAATACAAGTTTAACTCCAGTGCTCTAGATCCTCTAGTCTGGCCATGTTGCCTACTAAAGTTTCTAATATCTCCAAAAACAATTAAACCAACTATGACCCAAGGCTTCACCATATACAAACCTATAGTGGACACCTAATATTCAAGTCATGAAATTTGCCTTGACCATCTAATGGTTTATTGCCATGTTACATTGTAGAATAAATTTACTCCATCCTCCAGAGTCAAAATAAACCCGACAGGTTCAGTATTGGTCAAAAATTCAATTGAAAGTCTCCTGTAAGACAAGAGACAAACTTTTAGTTCAATGTGTTTTTGAAAATCTAAATGTCATATTCCCAATTCACAGGGGAGGAATGGGCATATGAAAAAGTGGGGAAGAACCAGAGCTACACCACCCCAAAGATTGCTAGATCCATATCCTGGGGCTCTAAATCTGACATCTGAAATATATGATGCACTTATAATGGTCTAGACAACCCATCCCCATTTCCTTGTTAGTTACATCCCATGTGGCCTCTCTTGAATGTAGGTACTAATCATTATCTCAGTTTTCCCGGCCAAACAGTTCATATTTGCCATTTGTGATTTTCTAGTTTGACACTGTGTCTTAATTCTCATGCTTATAGTTTCATGCATGAACCTGTTAGTAGATACCTGTATGAATTCTGATCCCTATAGTTATTGTGTCACAGGCTTCCACTAGAAATCTGAGGATATAAGTTTATGACCCTAATATGCATTCTTGCAAAATCCATCCCATATGGATAACCAAAGGTTGGCTGTTAGCAGGAGGTGTAGCATCTCCTGTACCCTTGGATCGTGGCTGTATCAGCCTTTATGCAACTGGATGACTTAAAAGAGGGAACACTTCCTAGTTATCCTTGTGTGAGCAGGGTATCATCATTTTCTAGAACTTTCTTTCAAAGCCTTTCAGGTGAGTTCCTATGTGTCTTAACAATTCAGTGTCTAAGATAACCACAATACATCGTTCCAATTATCTTCATATAAAGTTCTTGCCTCACTTTTAATGGTGCACATCTCTCTAGCAATCTCACCTGCCAACATTAAATTCTCTATTTTTCTTGTTAATTTGCAACTTCCCCTCGTATTTCTACTCTCGTTTTGCACATAGGTCTCACTGTAACTATGTCTATAACAGCAACCAAACCCAATGCTCTAAGTGTTTTGAAGCCTTGAAACATACTCTTCTTGGTTTTTCTCCTTTGCAATTGGACTAGAATATAGTCTTGGAGAACTGAGAAAGTGAACACAATTTTATTGTCAGACCATAGAGTGAATGGCCTTTTTTCAATTTGCAACTTAGTTCTTTTCTGCATCTGAAGCTTCAAAAAAACCAGTCAAGACTCTTTCTACTCCCATCAGTGCTTCCTTCTTCTAAGCGCTCAGAGTCACCCATCAAGCTTCGTTCAAAGGCTACTTTTCTCCCAATATTTTAAAAACTTCCTTCTATCATCCTTTCCCAAGGTCTTAAGAATCATGTTATCAGGGTTAGTCACAGCAATGACTTCATATGTCTGCTCTTAATTTTCAGTGTTAGGAATCCTCTTTATCATCGAGTCAAAGGTGCTGACAGCAATTTAAGAGAATGAGTGATTTACTCTCTCTCAGTTTGAAAGATTTTGCATAGAGATAGTCCATTGTTCTTTTTATTTTATGGCAATGTGCCATTAATATTATTAGTCATCCATGGGAAATAATGTACCATGAATGACTATAACTTTTAATTAAATTTAATTCATATTATTATTTCCTTCCTTAGATGAGAGATATCTATTGCTAAAGAAATATATGTATATTTAGTGTATTTTTTCTCAGTATTGCTCCCGATTAGAGACTGTCCTGTCTTTTAAAATTTTATTTTCTATTAAATTACAATGAATTTCTTAAATTAGTAGTGATGAAATATTACTATGATGTAATTATTATTATATAATACATTAATATCCACAATGTATCATCATTCAAAATTCTTTACAGATTTACAACTCAGCTGGCGTCTCTCAACAAAGTTCTAATTTTTCTTTATAAACCATCTGCTCTTTCCTTGATGAATTTATTCCTATATAATTGTTATTAATGATGTTTCATTTTAAATAGTCTCTACTTTTCACAATCATAGTGTGTTTTTACTTTTATAAAGAAACTTCCCTTGGTTTTAGGCAGTTGACTTTGCAGTTCAGAGAACTTACAGAGGTTTTGTATTTGGTTTCCTGGCACCTTTGTCAGCCACCAATAATATGAAATTCATGATTGGTTACCTGCAAATGCAAAATTAATTTGATGGTTGTGCTATATATAAGATCTTCATTATATAATAAAATAGTTAGAAAATAATTGTATCCTTCTGTGTTGAAACAATTTTTTTTTACTAGCCATGAAGTCATCTGCATTCATATAAAGTATATGTTCTATAGCTCTCTTTTTTATAAATATGTGGATGAGTGACTGCTGATGAACAGCTTATTCAATAAAAAATTCTAGAAATAAGTAAAGAATGATTATTGTCATAATCACTTCTAAGGTTGGTCTCCCTAAGGTTGTGTAGTACAAAAAAATTCTACATTTTAGGTTTTTTTTCTGAAATGACTTTCAGTATTAGCTGCTTTCCTAAGGAGAATAAATGTGATGTTGTAATCATCTCATAGTGATTTGATAGCATCAAGGTTATCATCAGGATTGGACCAAGAGTCTCTCTAAGTATTTTATAAATTGATTTTTTTTCACTTACTAGCAATAAATGATTGCTCAGTGGTAAATCAATGCATGCATTCACTGGTGATTCTCTCAGTGTTTGCTATAATTGTCCTAGTTCTTTCTAATTATTGGGATTGTAAAACTCCTTAGAAGTCTGATAACTGAGTGTATTACTCTTACATTAAAATCATAGTCAAGAGGCATTGTAAAAATAATCTCAGGGCTTCTCTAGTGAACTAAAAAGAAAAAATATGTCTTCAGCATAGATGTCTTTTGTGACATCTATTTTGTCAGTTCAAAAAAAAATGTGTCACTTAATTTTGTGCTCTGTTCAAGATAAACGAGGTTACTAGATATTTAAATTATACATATTGAAACAAAGCCTGCCACCTGTAATGCCAAAGCAGACTCCAAATGCACTAATTACTGTCGTCACATTTGCTTGTATCAGTGAACCCATCTACAGAGAATGCATATTGTGTTTCAGTAACATCTTGACCATTTTCTTAACTATTATGTTTGGAGAAAAGAGGCCACTTCTTGGCTCATTAGAAAAATGGTTTTGTATTTCTATTTTATAATCTACCTTTCAGTTATGCTACTCAACTTCAAGGTTGAATATTCTGTATATCATAAAAATTTGTATCAAATAAACAGTGCTTTGCTAGTCAAAGAAATTGCCACACATGTTTATATTACTGTTATGTATTAGTTCATACTTCATTAGTATAAAAGCCTGGGATGGTTGGTATAAATTCTCTATTACAAACTATGAAGAATCAAGAATAACTAGGTAGGGGTGGCACAGGCTTTTAAGTCCAGCAGAGGCAGACAGATTTCAGAGAGAGAGAGAGGTCAGACTGATCTACAGAGTGACTTCAAGGCTATTTAGGATAGTTACACAGAGAAAATGTCTTGAACAACAACAATAAAAAAAATCAACACTTGGATTTACTGTCCGCTTAGATGGTGGACAGAAGACTCCTATAATATTTCAAAATGACATTCAGATTATTTGTACAAATTTCCCCTTATCTTTGGGTGACTATGATTTCCATGTTTCCTTCAGAGGGCTTTTTAAAAATTTATTTATTTATTAAAAATTTCTACCTTCTCCCATCCTTCCATTTCCCTCCCACTCCCCCACTCCTCCTCCCCCTCCCTCTCCAGTCCTAAGAGCAGTCAGGGTTCCCTGCCCTGTGGGAAGTCCAATGTCCTCTCCCTCCATCCAGGTCTAGGAAGGTGAGCATCCAAACAGACTAGGCTCCCACAAAGCCAGTCCATGCAGTAGAATCAAAACCCAGTGCCATTGTCCTTGGCTTCTCAGTCAGCTCTCATTGTCAGCCACATTCAGAGAGTCCGGTTTGATCACATGCTCCATAAGTCCCAGTCCAGCTGGACTTGGTGAGCTCCCATTAGATTATTCCAACTGTCTCAGTGGGTGGGTGCACTGACTTCCTTGCTCATGTTCTCCCTCCTTCTGCTCTTTATTTGGACCTTGGGAGCTCAGTCCAGTGCTCCAGTGTGGGTCTCTGTCTCTATCTCCATCCATCGCCAGATGAAGGTTCTAAAGGGATATGCAAGATATTCATCAGTGTGGCTATGGGATAAGGCCAGTTCAGGCACCCTCTCCTCTGCTGTCCAAGGAACAAGCTGGGGACATCTCCATGGACACCTGGGAACCCCTCAGAGGGCTTTTTAATTCATCCTCTGGCCCTTACTTCCATCTTCACATCAATAGTAACACTTGAGTGTTGTCTATGTTTCAAAATTCCTAATAACTCCTGCTATTAATTGTAAGAGTTCTCCATTTTCCAATGGTCATATCAACAGATTTACACAAGTATGGCTTCTCTATTTCATTCTACCATAAACCTATTTGTATGAGACCTACTTGTATTTTGTGTTTGTATTTTGACCTAATCACAGGTTCTCAAATTAAGCAAAAAAGAATCTGGAGATGGGCAGATTTAAAGTTATATCAATCATTTATATTTAGTAGAAATGAACTCTTTCTGCCCTTAGATAAGTGAAAAGAGTGAAATGTATTATAATGAGCTTGAGAGTTAGGTTAGCATTACTGATCAACCAATTATATTGTGAAGGATATGCAGCAAATAACTAAAGTTTTATTTATAAAATAGTCTTAATAACATTCTTGTTATATATCTATAAAAATGAATTTATTATTCTGGAAAGACTCTTAGAACAAATAAGATACTCATTGACTAATATGTACTAATATCTCATTTATAAATCAGTACCTAACCATCCTTCACTAGAGCTTTAACACATTTCAGTAAAATTTGATAATATTTCAGTTGCTTATAAATCAAAGACTGTGTTTCCATTTTGCTTCATAGGACCTGGAGTCACTGCTTTAGATTCCTGTCTTGAGTTCCTGCTTTAACTTCTACCAATGGAAGACAAGCTTAGAGTTATAAACTGGCATAACCCATTTTTCCCAAGTTGTATCATGGCAATAGGAATCCAAACTTACTACTTTTCATAATCCTTATTGGCTCTGTGACAATATTTAGTGAAGGCTTCATTTTTTAAGCAACATAATTTCCCATTTAAATAAATACCTTAAAACTGGCTCTCCATGCAGCACATATTTGCTTACAAATTTAAGAATTATCAAAATGATCACATAAAAACATAGCTGTAAAATATCTTTCTTAGCTTTATTTCTCATGTCCTGGTGTGGGACAATTGTCTTATTCTGTCTATAGTGTTTTAAATAATCACTGATTGGCCAGTATCCTGGCAGGAAATATAGGTGGGACAACCAGACAGGAAGTAAAGGTGAGTCAATGAGAACAGAAGAATTCTGGGAAGAGGGAAGCTCCCTCTGCAGTCCGTCCAGACACAGAAGAAGCAAGATATAACTGCCTTGCTGAAAAAGGTACTGAGCCATGTGGCTAAAACAGATAAGAATAATGGGCTAATATAAGTTATAAAGGTTAATAATAAGCCTGTGCGAATGCGTCAATCAGTTTATAACTAATGCAGACCTCTCTGTGATTTCTTTGGGACTTAACGACTGTGGGAACTGGACAGGGCAGAAAACTAATTCAACAATATATAGGAAGTAGTGAGTTTGGATTCCTATTGCCATGATACAACTTGGGAAAAATGGGTTATGCCAGTTTATAACTCACTACTTCCTATATATTAGGAATAAGATATCTCATGAAACTTAATCACTATATTAATTTAAGATATTTTTGATTATAATAAATTATACTCCACCTTTACAGATTACTGTAGAAGAATAAAGGTCAGAATAAAGAAAAATTATTCTATGCTATAAGAAATAGCACAATCTTCAATATGATATAGCATATCAAAACAATATAAAGCTTACAACATAAAACAATGTATATCTACTACCTCCGAACTATAAACATTTAGATTATACTAGCTATTTCCTTGTTTGTGTTGGAGGGGGCTACTTGTTCATCCCAGCTACCCTGAACTGAACTTTTACATAATCACACAGAACACATATTATTTAAATCACTGCTTGGCCCATTAACTCCAGCTTCTTATTAGCCAATTCTTACATATTAATTTAATCCTTTTCTATTATTTTGTGTATCAACATGTGGCTGTGGCTTACCAGCTAAAGTTTCAGCATCCATCTCTTCCTGTCTGGGCTACATAGCTTTTCTTTCACTCTGCCTCCTTTCTCCCAGCATTCAGTTTAGTCTTCCCTGCCTAGCTCTGTTCTATCCTATGTGGCCAAGCCAGTTTCTTTGTTCATTTACCAATAAAAGCAACACATAGACAGAAGGAACTCCCACACCATGTTTGTATGCTGCTAAATACTACTTTAGATTAGTTGCATAATTTATTTTTGAAAGATTTCAGATATTAAATAGATCTGTATTTCTATCACTTTTAAGTGTATTGGAAATTCTGATTTAGAGTTTACTAGTGACAATATCAGAAAAGCATCTGGTACATTTCGATAAAGGAGACAATCTACAGATTAAGAAAATTGTCAAGATGTTCTTAGATCTGTTTCATAACACACACTTCAAGGATGTGACATAACTTCAGAGACATTAGAGAAAAATGGATAATGCTTTTATTAACAAAATAGACACAAATTATTCTGTCTTCACAGAAATGTTTCCTTTTGAATCTTTCACATAATGATGAGTTACTGCAATAATGGTCTAGTCATTTTCAAACTGATGTATGAATGTGTGTAATGACAAATACTGTCTTTCTTTAGAAAACAAAAGCTGATGTTAACTCAAATGAATTTGTTCTCTCTCTGGCAAAATAACACCAAAAGGAATGCGTAACTTGTACAAACAAAAGGAAGAAGACAAGTCATTTCCAAATTGAAAAATGTAAGAGTAATAATGATAAAAACAATAATAAAATATAACCAAAAATAAAATTGGTAGGGATATTTATTAAATATTATTACTACTTTCAAATTTTACCAAAAAATGTTTGTTAAAAAACACATGAAATTTATTCTTCTTGCAGTTTTTTATTTATTCCTCCTCATACAATACATCCAAACCATAGCATCTTCTCCCTCTACTTTGACAAGCACCCCTCACTCCTTCTTCTCCATATCTACTGCTCTTGCCTTTCCCTTCAGAAAAAAAATAGGAGGTCTCCCAAGAATATCAACTTAACACAGAATAACAGGATGCAATAAAACTAGGCACCTCCCCTAACATGAAGTTGAATTCCCTCTTCCCAGTAGGAGGAAAAGGGTTCCAAGAACAGGCAAAAATGTTAGAGATACTCCTACTCAAACTGTTAGAAGTCCCACAAAACACACAAACTAAGAAGGATCAAGATGCATGCCTTTAATCCCAGCATTTGGGAGGTAAAGACAGGTGAATTTCTTGTGTCCCAGGACAGTCATGGCTACAAAGAGATAGCCTATCATAAGAAACCAAGAGACAAAACAAAACAATCAAACAAGCAAAAAACAAACAAACAAAAACAAACAAACAAACAAAACCCAAGTAAAATAACCACAAAATTTATGCAGAACAGACCCATGCAGACTCTGTGATTATTGCTTCAGTCTCTGTGAGCCCCTATGAGCTCTGCTTATATGATTTCATGGGCCATATTCTCCTGGTATCCATGTCCCCTCTTGCTCCTTCAGTCCCTAAATCCACCTCTTCAAGGGGTTCCCCAAGTTCTATCTAATGTTTGATTGTGGGTTTCTGCATAGGTTCTCATAACTTAATATAACTTAATAGATGAAGACTCTCCATGACATGGAACTGATCTGTGAGTATAGCAGAATATAATTAGAAATCATTTCATTGACTAATTATACAGTTTTAAGTTAATACATCACATGATTGTTATTCTAGGTCCGGTTGCATCTTTTAGGATGATTTTTGTTTGTTTGTTTCTTTTGATTTGCCTTCAAATTTCATGATGTAATTGTTTTTAACATTTTACATTGTATAAAAGCCCCATAATTTTTTTATCTACTTTTTGGTTGAGGAATGGGTAGATTGTTTCTAGTTTCTGGCTATTATGAATAAAACTACTAAGAACATAACTGTGTAAGTGTCCTTTATGTAGGATGGAATGTCCTTGGAATATATGCCTAAAAATGGTATTCTTGGGGCAGATTGATTCCCAATTTTCTGA
>NW_004949100.1:4002266-4010670 GCF_000317375.1 Microtus ochrogaster | reverse complement strand
AGTGCTGGGATTAAAGGCGTGTGCCACCACCGCCTGGCAGGAATTGCCATTTTGATATCCCTAGTAGATGCAGAGTTAGCCGTCCAAGTAGAAATGGAGAAGTGATCCCCTTGCTCCATATCCTTACCAGCAAGAGCTGTCATTTCTGTTATAGATCTTAATCATTCTGACAGATATAAAATGGAATCTTAAAATAGTTATAATTTACATTTCCCTGATGCCTAAAGATGTTGAACATTTATTTAAGTGTTTCTCTGACATTTGAGATTACTCTATTGAGATTTTTTTCAGTGCATCTGTACATTTTTATTTGGGTTTTTGGTTTGTTGATGTCCACTTTCTTATGTTCTTTACTTATTTTGGATATCAACCCTCAGATGTGGAGTTGGTGAAAATCTTTTCCCATTCTGCAACCTGCCATTTATCCTGTTGAGAGTGTTGTTATCCTTACAGAAGAATTTCATTCTAATTAGTTCCTATTTTTGTAAATCTTAATGACTATTCTTTCAATATTTGTTTAGAGAAATAATTAACATGGTAGCACCATTTGTTGAAAATTCATTTTTCTCCATTGTATATTTTTGGCTTCTTTATCAAAATTCAAGCAACCATAGGTTTGTAGACTTATGCTTGAGTACTAAATTTGATTCCGCTGACAAATATGACAATTTTCGTGCTGATATCATGTTTTATTTAAAAAAATACTACAACTCTGTAGTCCAATTTGAAATCAGTGATGGTGCAATCTCTGGAAGTTCTTTTATTGTTCAGTTTTTGTTATTTGGAATTTTTCCTGTTTTCTTTATGAAAATGAGTATTGCCCTTTCAAATTCTCTAAAGACTTGTGTTGGAATTCTTATGGTGAAGCATCGACTCTGAACATTGTTTTTGGTTGGATCATCCTTTTTTCCTCAATCCTTGAGCATAGTAGATCTTTCCATCTTCTGAGTTTTTCCTTCAATTTCTTTCTTCAAGGACTTGAAGTTTTTGTCATATAACTCTTTCAAGAAATTCTTTCAATTGCTTGAATATTTTTTACCTCAAGATATTTTATATTGTTTCTGACTATTGGTGAAATGTTCTGTAGATATTTTTAGGCCAATTTGGTTTATAGCATTTGTTAAATCTAGTATTTCTTTGCTTAGTTTTTGTCTGGATGACCTGTGATTCCTTGCCTTAACAGTTGATCCTGGATAAAATAGAAGTGATAAACAGCTCATCTGGTATTAAAAAATAATTGCTGTTAACTTAAAATGTCACTTTATTTTTTCCCATTTATATAGTGGAACTGTTTGGCATGGTGGGGAGGGGTGGCCTTGTTGGAATATGTATAGTCTTATTAGAGGAGATTCATCACTGGAGTTAGCTTTGAGGTTTCCAAACAACATGTCAGGACCAATATCTGTAAGTGCCTCCTCCCTTACAGATCAGGATGTAATACTCTCAACTATTGCTTCAATAGTCTGCCAATGTGCCTCTTGCCATAATGGTATTGGAAAAACCATCTAAAACTGAGAGCAAGTTCTAACTCAAATATTTTATTTTACAATATAATAACAATAATAATAATAATAATAATAATAATGTGTACTGTTCTCATGGTTCACTCAGTTTTGGTTTTCATATCATCACAGTCCTCTAGCATCTATTGGCTTCAGCAGTCAAACATGTACAAAGACACACATACATATATGGGATCAAAAATGAAATAAATATCAAATCAAGAGTTGAATTGCTAACCTATTGATAGGAAATCATACAGGTTACATGTATTTATTTTAGCAAGACAGAATTCTAAAGGCAAGCCCAATGTTATCATAGTATACAATAGCAGAGATGCTATGATAGTGGATCCAGGTTTGTATAAACTCTCTTCTTGGTGCCTGTAGATCCAAATGTATGACTCTCTGCTGTCTCTCAAGCATTATGTCTACCTGTATGCTACCATGCTCCCTGAAATCGTGATAATGGACTAATCCATTGAATTCTAAGCAAGCCCCAGTTAAATGCTTTCCTTTATAAGAGTTGACATGGTCATGGTGTTTCTTCACAACAATATTAACCAACTAAGACTCCTCATCAGTAGGTTAAAGCTCTAGGTAGACTCCAGATCAATTTCTCCATGTTTCATGAGTTGTGCTGAATTCAGCAATAGAACCTGAATGCTATTTTAGGGAGCAAGCAGTATAGCCTTGACAATAGTCAGACATTGAGAAAAATGTATTTATACATAGTGGAGTGAAATAGAGCAAAATGCAAGTAAATCTACAAATAATCATTCATTTTTAAAAACACACACAGGTAAAATACTATCCAGTAATTTCATAAACATTATGTTTATTTCTCATAAAATTAATAGTTTTATAATACTTATATTTTACTTTTATCAGATAATCCATCATTTAACTTTACACATTATTATCGTACTTCTGAAGAAAATTTGAGAGTAAATTATATCATAACAACATAACTGGCAAAATTACTTCTGACAATATGCTCATATTTGTTTTATTTATTGCTAGTTATAGTCTAAGAAGTTCGTGAATCCCCAAGAGAAATATGTTCCCTAAGCAAAATCACTTTATTACATTGCAAATAAAATAGAGTGTACAAATGGAAATACATGAAATTCATGGCAGATCTATGAAGATGAAATATTTGTGAATGTGAGGCTAAACAATGGGGCCAAACACTGAAGCAACACTATAAGCTGTTAGTTGTTTTCTGTCACATAAATCATTTGTGAATGTGTTATGAGCAGTTATAGTTGATGTAAATCAAGTGACAAAATGTACTACTACCAGTCATAGGAATCACATCAACTTAGACCTTTCAAATTTTCTTTTACCAGAATTACTGTGTCTCTCAAATTTGTATATATATATATATATATATATATATATATATATATATATATATCAGACAAAAAATCCATTTTACTTAGCTATAATAAGTAATAAACCTATAATAACCTTTTATTTCTCTAAATGCTTTCTAATTGTATTTCTTGGATAATTTTATCAAGTTTAAGTATCATGGTGAATACTTATCAAAATATTACAATTGGTATTTAAAGGTACATTTATTTGTTTTCTGTGTGGGGTGTATGCTTGTGGGTCGACATTTATCATGTAAAAGTCAAAGGACCATTTGTAGGGTTCATTTGTTTCCTTCTACTGTACGAGTTCTGGATATCACTTGATATCCAGGTCATCAAACTAGACAGCAAGCACCTTGATACTCTCGTAGGCACTAATGGTTTTTGTTTCGTTTGGTAGGCTTTTATTATTCATTTATTTATTCAAGGCATAAGACAAATATAAAAAGAAATGGAGAGCTATTCCCTTCCCAGTCATGTTGATTCAGTTAACATATCATTACTTTCAGAAGTGGTACTGATAGCACATATACTTTCATCATTTAGAGGGACATTCATTCACTTTTTCTCAAGGTGAGATTCTCAAATATATCAGAGGACAAATAATAAATCAGAGACATTTAAGGTCTGACAAAACTATGTCATCCCCAACATTGTTCCCATTAAACAAAACCAGCACTGAATATATGCATCTGTTTTGATCATTAGTGTCCACAAATAAGAAAAAAATAGTTATTGATTTATTATTCTCTTTGTTTTCATGGTGCTTTTCTTTTTAAAAATGTATATGACTAGTGTGTTTTTACATTATAATTTGCACTGCATTGTACAAGCATGTTTTTATTTATTGGAATTGATGACTATTTGATTTTATTTTCTATCAGGAGCTACCACTATAGAGAAGTATGACCTCAGAACGAATCTCTGGATCCAGGCAGGAATGATGAATGGCAGGAGGCTTCAGTTTGGTGTGGCTGTTATTGATGACAAGCTCTTTGTAATTGGAGGTCGAGATGGTTTAAAAACACTTAACACTGTTGAATGTTACAACCCCAAAACCAAGACCTGGACTGTCTTACCACCGATGGCAACACATAGGCATGGTCTAGGTAAGGCCTATAATTATTGATATAAGTTTTGGAATTATTTTTGAAAATGCAAATATACTAAATTCAATAAAATGTAAATGCTATTAATTTTTACCTTATATAAAATGTTTATTTGAAGGCAATATTTTCAACTTTTCCTAGATTGGCAACTATACATTCAGGTGTGGAAAAAGGAGGCTGAAAAAACAGAGGATAGTTAAGCTGTCCATACCATTTTCAAGAACTCATCACCATACATTTGGTGTGAAAAAGATGAAATATAAAGTACTAAAGATGACCCCCCTCAAACATAAATAAAAGAGGGAGGGGCAGACAGATGAGTAGAAAGATTGGGAAACTAGCTTCTTGTGAGACTCTCAAATATTTTAGTGATTCTACTGGTAGGATAAGAAGATCTTCCACTGTCATCTACTGTGTATTCACAGGAGTCCTGACCACCTGATAAAAGATGTAATTAGAAGGTTTCTTTGTAAAAGGTAGCATGTGACTCTCTTCCATTTACAAGACTTTGATGGACCATCTTTATCTTGAATTGTATTTCTTGCTTGAACGAATTCTGATTCCATGCCTGAACTATTACTCTAAGCTGCAGCTAAATTACTAGAACAATCTGAAGTTGTCTACTTAAAACAGAGTTGGGAACATGCTGAGATGGATGGTAATAAGATCTGTAAATATCCCTGGGTTATGGAAACAAAACTGATTAGTACTTGGAGAAAACAGATTTATAATAATAATCATTGAAAATACTGTTGAGCACATAATTTTCTTGTATATTTATGTGTGTTATATTAGAAGAAATATGATTAAGAGTAAGGTTTATTACCCATGCTTTCCATAGGTTTTAGACAACACAAAATAGAGCTAGTAATGAATACATTGAGGAATACATCAGAAAAGCAATAAACCTGTGTTTGTCTCTACTAAAGATTACTGGGATAGAAAAATCTCATTCTAGTCTTTCAGTTTTCATTGTATTTAAAAGAGCACCTTATTCGATATACCCTCTGTTTCTACAACTACTTGAATATAAGTTTATTCTTTTTGTGTCTCTTTTACTTAAAGAATAGTATTGCTTACAAGCTCTCTTAGGTTTTATATGGATATAGTTATCGAATGTTGGGCACCATTTTGTAGGCAGAAGTTTCTGTCCTGCCTGGTCTCACATTCTTTCAGTTCCAAATAAATGCACATAGGCTTCTGATAATTATAAATGTTTGTCCTATTGTTTATGTTTATTACTAATTAGCTCCTATGTCTTAAATGCACCCTAAGATTTGTCTATGTTTAGCTATGTGGCTGGTACCTTTTCTAAGTAAAGCATTCTCATCTTGCTTACTCTGTGTCTGGCTGGTGACTGACACTTTGTCTTTCCTCTTTCCAGAATTATCCTAGTATGGTTGCTCTGCCTATACTTTCTGCCTGACTACTGGCCAATCATCATTTTATTAAACCAAAATTAGTGACATACCTTCCCAGTGTACAAGAACAATGTCCATTATAAGTTGTTCAACTACTCCTGAATGTGAAGCCTGTTCTGGAATGGTTAATATACCCAATGTCATGCTATTGATGAAAACTGATTTTCCCTCTCCCAATAAGTATATGTGACAGTTCAGCTGTCAACTTTTACCCTCAGGGCTACTTTTCCATTCACTAATTCATTAATTTTTAAAAATAATATAACAATATTAAAAATAATAAAATATTTTGTGGGGTTTTGTGTGATGTCCTTGGTCCCTCTGGCTCTTGTAATAGTTCCTCCTTATCTTTCACAAATTTGCAGAGGTACACCTAATGTTTGCCTGTGGGTCTCTGCATATGTTTTTACCATTTGCTGGGTAAAGCCTGTTTGGTATAAATTGGTATAGGAAATGATTTATAATTATAGCAGAATAAACCCACAGAATTGTGGCTTATTGGGTCTCAGAGACACTCAACTGCCAACCAGAAAACTTACTTGGGACTGACATGGGTCCACTGTATTTGTTAGTTTTGTGGCTTGATCTTCTTGTAGGACTCTTATCAGCGGGATCAGGTGCTGTCTATGACTCTGTTACCTGATTTGGGGAGTCTTTCCTCCTGATGGGTTGTCTTGTCCATCCTTAATAGGAGAGTCGTCATCTTACTGCAACTTGATATACCATGGCTGGATGATATACATTGGAAACTGTACTTTTCTGAAAAGAAAGAAGAGGTGGATGCGGAGGGGGCCTTGGGAAGGAACTGGGAGGAGAAAATGAAGGGAAAACTGTGATCAGGCTGGGGAAAATTAGTTAGTTAATTTGTTAATAATAAATAAATTTTAACAGGAAGAGAATCCCAGTAAAATACTTGAAATAACCCTGTGATGATGATGGTGATAATGATAATAATAATGTTAATAATAATGTTAATAATAATGTTAATAATAACAACAGGCTAGAAAATAACCCAAGAGAAAACACAAGAGTCAGAAACCTACTCATTCCCACACTAACAAACCCATACAATTACTAACTATAAACCATAATTGTTCTTTGAAGATTTGGTGACTTTCTACCATGCACCCATCTAATGCCAGGAGTTTTGAGTAGAAAGAAGTTTTTATGCTTCAGTTCCCTTTTAAAATCTTTTCACTACAGGTCCATTAGACTTGTCTGTTTTAGTTTCATTTTGTTTGAGGTAGTTTTAGATTGTTGGTTTGCGGTTTGTTTTTAGTTTTGTTTCTTCTTAAGGGAGCTCTGGGTAGCCATGGCTTTTCTGGAACACCTTGGACTGTAGACCAAGTTGGCATTGAACTCCGAGGTTCACCTGCCTCTGTCTCTCAAATGATATTTTGATTGTTTTTTTGTGGGTTATATCCCTCTCAAAGTCTTTCAATGTGGTTTTGGTGATGCAGAATAATGGAACATGCATGTAAGGGGCATTCTTATTGCTGTGTGAACTTCATTGCTATATTATTTATGTCTCTTTACTGTCTTTAATTTTATTAGCTTGAATGTTTTCTTTCATTTGATTAATATTCCTAAAAGTTTGTCAGTCTTTTCTATTTTTTAAAAACCTATTATTGAATGCATTAATTCTTTGTGCTATTTTATTCTTCATGTTTGACTTCATTAATTTCTTCTCTAATCTTAATTGCTATTTATTTAATCTGCTACTTTGGGATTTGACTTGTTCTTTTTTTTTTGAGTCTTAAAGATTTTTAACTTTATTATTTAAGATCACTGAAATTTTGGGAGAGGCAATTAGCAGTATGAACATTCTTCAAAATCATGTTTTTATTGTGTCCTGTGCTTTTTACTATGCTCTATTTTCATTGGCATTAACTTCTATATTTCAAAATTTACATTATTGACTCATGAAGTGATCAATTTATCCTCCAAAACCATGCAGTTTTGTACTTTTAAAGGATTCCTGTGGGTATGAGCATATGTTTTTCTGTCTATAGATGTTTCTTGTACTTTTGATTTGTCTCATTCTCTTCCCCTTGTTTTTATTTTTCTGTTCTAATTTGTTTGTTTTTATATTAGTTTGTTTCATTATTATTCTTTAGATTCTTTAGATATGTGTTTTCTAAAGAGAGACAGAAAAGGGATGAATGGGGATGGAGGGTGGTAGGGGAGAATATTGTGTTCTAGAAACTCTAATCAGAAACTAATGGTTGGGAAAAAATCTAATTCCAATAAAGGAAATATGTTGATTGCTGAGCACCCTCAAACAACAAGTATATATCATATTTTAGAATATGTATACAACATCAATATTATAGACAGAAGTTAAGAAGAATAAGAATAAGGAATTTAACAGTAGGATAAACAGAGAAAGAAGAAAATGGACTGATACAAATGCAAACCATTATTTGGTCTTCCAAGGACATTTTTGAACTTGATATAATTTTGATTGTCATTATCTGAAATAACATTACATTAAGACTTACATTAATACTGACAATTGAATGTCAAAAACTGGCACTATCACATTAAACACTGTTTCTGTTTTAATCTTCACTACAACCCTCTTGAGGTATTATTATTACCACAGTTTTAAAAGCAAGAAACTGAAGCTCAGAGAAGGAGAAATTCATCCATTCTTACAAGAATGTTCAGAAATCTTTGCAAAATTTATCTGCTCCTGTGATTGCAATTTCTTCTTGAAAAACTGAAAGAACTTCTTGGGTTCTGGTCCAAGTAATACCAATTATGTCATTTACTTTCAGACATTTAGAACAAACTTAAGGGATATTTTTTTTTTGATAGTTGAACCAATTTTATTTTTTTTTTTTTTTTTTTTTTTTTTTTTTTTTTAGTTGTTGAAAAAAAATTCAGCCTCCTCCCACACATCGCCCCCTTCCTCTACTCCCTTCCCCCTCTCCCCCACACTCCATTCCCCCTCCCTCTCAAGAATGAAGAGCAGTCCAGATTCCCTGCCCTGC
>NW_004949100.1:3998240-4000877 GCF_000317375.1 Microtus ochrogaster | reverse complement strand
TCTTGGTGAGTTCTTTCACCCAGTCACACTGAAAAATTGTGGGCAATCTGCAAGAAAGCACATATCCAAGATGAAAAAGAATTTTCTTCAATTTATCTAATTTTTTAATGTTTATTTTTTCTTTTTTATCACTAATAATTAACAAGCTACCTCCTGTAGTAATTAATCATTCTGCTCCTGACATACTTCCATAGCTGCAATTTATATTTAATTATGAATAATTAGTTTATTATTAATATTATTATTTATGTACTGGCCACAGTTTCCCTTCTATCAGCACCTCCAAGCCTACCACTATGTCCCCTTTCATCCTCAGTTTCTATTCAGAAAAGGATAGGTCTCTCATGAACATCAGTCAAATATGGCATATCAAATTACAGTAAAACTAGGTACATCCAGCATGAGGATTAGTGTTCTAAAACCAGAATAAAGAGTCAAAGGCATCTCTCAAATATATACAGAGGGCCTAGGGAAGTTCAATGTAGACTCACTTGCTGTCCATTAAGTTTCTGTGAATCCCTTTGAGCCCAGTTTAGTGTGTTCTCTGAGGTCTTTGACCACTCTGGTTCCTATAACCCGTCCTCCCTTCTTCTGGAGGATTCCTCATGCTCGGCCTAATTTTGACTGTCGGTATCTGTATGTTTCAATCTGCTGCTAGATGAAACCTCTGATGACAGTTGGTCGAGGCACTATCCTATGAGTATAGCAGAATATCGTTAGGCATCATTACGCTGATTGTTTTTTTTTAATTAGTCTTGTTCTAGGTCTCAGGGCTATCCAGTCTCTAGGTCATGTTGCTCCAAGCATTTCCATGGGTGGACTCACTCTCGAGGCATGGGTCTCAGACTAGACCAGTCATTGCTTGACAACTAACACAACTTCTGCAAGAAATTCCAGTATGCATTTTGGCTGGACAAATTGTAAGTCAAAGTTTATATGGCTAGGTTGGTGTCCAAATCCCTCGCCTGGAAATTTAGCTGGTTACAGAGGATGACTGGCTCTGGGTACATATCCCCTTCTGTCATGAGTCTTAGCAAGAGTCACCCTTTTCACTTCCTGGGAGTTTCCATTAACTAGGTTTATACTACACCCCAAAGTGCCCCCCCCTTTTTAAATCATCTCTTCCAGTACTCTTCCTGTCCATTCTCCTGACACCCAAACCCTCCTGTTTTCATCCCCAACCATTCCAAGTTCACACAGGAAATCTATTCTATTCCCTGTTCCCAGGGAGTTCAGGAGAAAAAAGACCAACCAGTGTACAGAGTAAGTTCCAGAACAGCTAGGGCTATACAGAAAGTCCATGTCTAGAAAAACAAATCAAAACAAAAACAAAAAAGAAAAGAATAGAAAAGAAAGAGATAAACTGTGTTAATTATTTGTTTCACTTAAACACAAATGCCCTGGTATGATGGGGAAAAAAGGAGCAAATCCTTTAAGTTTTACTTTACTTCTTTTTTTTTTAATTATGGCAACTTAATGTGTACTGTGAATTATCCTAGTCAGTGGTTTTGAATATCTTAAAACAAAATGTGAAAGTCTGATGATCTTAAATTAATGCATCTTTATAATTTAGTGATTTATTTATAAATATTGCACTATTAAAGTGTTATAGATCACAAAATTTGCTAAGTTTATTTGTTGTAATGAATTTGTGTTTTATATTTTAACTCACAAATAATCCTAATTTTGTCATTCAGGAAAGGGCTAAAGGTCACATGTTGCAACAGCATTATCATTAAAAAGAATTCATGCAAACCTATTTAAGAAAATTTATAAGTACTCATCTCCCTCCACTGCTTGCCTTTCCTTTACAAAATAAACTATTTTCCTTCCTCAACTCTCTGAGATACTTTTGACTAGTGTCAACTTAAGTGAATGTGTGCTAATGAGGAAATGAGGATCACTTGGTGCCTTGACATTGCGAAGCTTGGAATGACAGACAAGATTCCCCTGTTGAGAAGTGTGATCTCGGCCTTCACATCTAGGCATTAATAAATGGAATAATTGCCTGTCAGCACGCTTCTGAAATATTTAAGATGCAGAGATAAAATGGAGTAGCTCATTAAAAATAAATTGTGCCAGTTGGTTCTTATCACTTGAAGTGAAGTCTGAAGACAATACGAAATTACTGCTAACATTAGAAAATGTAGATGGACAATAAACAAGGATTCTGCCGTCCTTCGTTTCTATTGAATAAAGAAGTCCTAAAAGTTGAACTGTGTTAGAGGATGGCTTATGCAGAGAGAACAGCCCAGCATCCACACCTGCAGCAGAGAGCAGAAACTGCTATGCGTAGTTAAGGCATTAGACTCAGGTGGAGATAAGACTTCTTCTTGTTTTTGAAATTTATTTATTTATTATTTTCTTTGGGATATTTTTCTTTTTTTAATTGTTTTAAAAGAAATTAACCTATCTGCTTTTATTATACATACCCAATCTAAATTCCCACTCTCTAACCTCCTCCCATTCATTCCCTCCACTTTCCCCCACCCCAATCCCAACCACCATCCACTTCTCAGAGTAAGGCACATTGCTTTAGGAAATGTCCAAGGCCCTCCCTACTATATCTAGGCTGAGCAAGGTATCCATCCAAAGAGAATAGGTTCCCCAAAAGCCAGTACAAGCAGGAGGGATAAA
>NW_004949100.1:3995740-3997745 GCF_000317375.1 Microtus ochrogaster | reverse complement strand
TGTCTGGCTAGAGTTGGTGATCTCCCCTTAGCTCACATAGACTGTTTCAGTGGGTGTCCACATCGTGGTCTTGACCTCTTTGCTCATATTCTCATTCCTCCCACTCTTCAATTGAACTTTGGGGGTTCAGTACATGTTCCGATGCGGGTCTCTGCCTCTGATTATGGCTTTCTACTTTCTGAACTGTGATTGTGCTTTTATTATGTTAAGACGACACTTAGTCCTGCATGCGTATTGGGTAATAGAATACATAACTTTAAAAAACCCACGCCTGAGAGAGAAAAATATCAGATAACACCTAGGCAGCAGCTCCTACAATTTCAAGGGAATAAACTGGGGAAAGTTGTATGACAATATCTTAAGAGGTCATGAATGCTGAAAATCTCTTGTATCGACAGGAAAATCAGAGCTTTTCAAAGTAAACAGGAGACAGTCCAGAGGCTCACTTTTAATAGTGACATAGGAAAGTGGGTGGGCTATCCTCTCCCAGTGAGGAGCTTACAAAGTGCAGAAAACAAGAGCTAGGCATTTCACTGAGATTCTTGGGAAACCTGTGACCTTTCAGCAACAACCACTAAGGTCATTTTAAAAAACAAAAGGAGGTTAGGCAAGGTAGTAGAGGCTTAAAATTACAGCATTCTGAAGACAGATGGGGGGGGGGCAAGGAATCTCTGTCAGTTCGTTCAAGGTCATCCTGGTCTACAAAACTGGTGTACAAAACCAGTCAGGGACCTTACACAGAGAAAACCAGTTTCAAAAAATCAAAGCTAGCAAAACAAGCTCTCCCACCCCTCCTATAAAAATGAAAGAAAGGAAAGGGAGAGGAGAGAGGCAAAGAGAGGGAGGAGAGGATGAAATGATGGACAAAACGGAAATAGATAAGGAAACACACTTTCAGAACATTCTAACATAGAGCCCTGGCTGTTTCGTAGCTTGGCTTCCTTAGAGACAGGAAAATAATCAATTGGAACACAATATGAGATGAATCTTCCAAGAAGAATGCCTGTTGAAAGTGAATAAAACTTTGAGTCAAAGTTTTATATGTTCAAAGACACATTTCTAGAGCCAGTCCAGGAGTCACAGCGGTGAGGAATACAGATACAGGATCATAGCAGGAATGGCAGTAACACTTCCAACTTTATCCATGGACAGTGGTTTCTTACTTCCGAAATTTCTGACTTTATTTAGAAATACTCACCAGGGACACACCCACCCACCCACACGCACACAAAAGGAATTTCTAGAATTTGAGACCCAGCAACCAGGCAGAAAAACACGTTCAATCACTGCCCTCTGTCTCTAGTACACTTTCATTCCTTTTATTTAATGGCTGTTGCCAGTTTAGCAGGGCAAATAGCCAGTCTTTTCATATTTTTGCACTCTCCTTTTTCTTATCATTTTATTTTTAATATTTTCTCTTGATAGATTTTGCTAATGAATATACGGTGGCCAGGATTGAAGATTATTTTGTTCTCAGTCTTCTGAAAGCGTAAAGCTTGTCTTTGGTTATCTGACTTCATGTCAATAAGTCTTAAATTTGTAAAAGAAATTGGTATTTTAGACTAATTTATGGACAGTAAATATTCTTGGTAGGAAGAAGAGATCTATTTAGTTTAATAGAAATGGAATGTTAGTAAGTTGTCAAAAATTTTGGTTTGTAAGAAAATTTTCCATCAGGTTATATATAGCAAGGCAAAGAGGTCTCTGCAATAAGTTATAGATGTTATCTGATATAACTTTTGGGATGGTGGAAGCTAGAAGTCTAAATTAATACATTTCTTAAGTTTTACCTGAAAGTTGAATGAAGTGGGCAATAAATACTAATATGTAGACTCAAGCTAGCTCAAGACAACCTCATTATTGGTCTACAACATTTCTGCTCTCCACAAACAGAAGTTCTAATTAATCAGTTTTAGGGAATCTTTAACATGAAAGTAAATTTTCCAGAACCGTTACAGCAAATTTTTTTCTGTTATTAAACCCAACCTGATTTGGATGACTATAT
>NW_004949100.1:3966071-3995640 GCF_000317375.1 Microtus ochrogaster | reverse complement strand
ATTCTTCTGTTAAGAATTCTCTGTTTAAATCTGTACCCAATTTTTAAATTGGAATATTTGGTATTTTGATGTCTCGTTTTATTATATATATAATTTTGGAGAATAATAGTTCATCTTTATAAATAAAACAACCACTGTCTCTTTATACACATATGAATATACAAAACACACTACCAAATATAGCATATTGCATCTTCTTTTTAGTGATTTTATTTAATGAATCTCTTTAACATCATGCCAAATTCAGTTTCAGACCACTGTGATTCAGTGTATAATTTCTTCACACTCACACAATCCTGCTTTTCTTAAATGCCTTGTAATTTCCATTGAGAGCATGTGTTCTGTAAAGTATTTTGTTAGAAAGCTGTGAACTATTGTGCTCATAATTAGGTTCTAACATTGGATATTTGCCTCTGTTTTCAATTATTCTATACTATTTGATTTCCTGAACTTTTATAATTGACATCAATTTTGTAATGAAATCTTTTTTAAGTGAGTGGATGTCATTCAGTTTTTATAAAGAGCATTTTCCTATGCAATGGTCATTTCAGGCTGCTATAATAAGATGCAATAACTACTTTGAATTAAAATGCAGCTACTTATTTTCACAGACCAGAAAGTTGGGAAAAATAATCCAAATGATTATGCTCTTCAGGATGCCCCTCTTTACGATTTAGTGTCAGATACTTTCTAGAATATACTCCCCTTTGGTTGATAATGAGCTGCTTTATTTCCTCTCATGATGATACTATGAGAATCTGATACTTCAGAACTCGTGTAACCTTAGTTACCTGTCAATGGTGTTAAAGTGATATTGCAGAAATTATGTCTTCAACATATGTATTCACAAATTCAGGCCTTTTATTTTGTATTTCTATGAATATATTTTCTCCTATTCTTACTGAATTCTTGAGTTTATAATGCCAAATTCCTTTCTATTAATTTTGATTAGTTTTTATCTTAACATTCTGTGTCTGCCAAACATATCATGACAGTTCAATTATCTGATCAAGCATTGTAATTGTAATAAACACTTCATCTTATTTTGAGTTACATTAATTTTAACCTTAAAAACTAATGAGCTTTCCCCAATTGCATCTAAATATTTTGATTCTGTTTGATTACTTGTTAAGCAGTTGTTTTCTGTATCTCAAAGTTGAACATTTTTTGTTTAAATTGTATGAGGTCTTATATAATCAATCCAGTCAAATATTTTAATTCATTTCAATTATTCAAACATCACCATATTTCCATATCTTTTGCAAATCTTTAAACATGTTTACATTTCATGCTGTTTATATTTCTATCATTTAAAATATAATATTTTCTATAAACTGTTATGTGTTTGTACAAGCAGATTATTGAAGTAACTTCATTATTTATTCTACTTAAAGTGTTTATTAATTTAGACATATTAACTGCTAGTTTCTATATTTGCTGAACAATTTTTAGAAATCACATATTTTAATTTGTATTGCTTACTTTTTATATATGATTGTTTGTGTATGATCAAGTATGTTTTTTGTATGCGCATGTGGAAGTGAGGTCAATCTTGAGGGTCATCCTCAGGGTCTCTTACCAGCTGGACCCCATGAAATGTGTTAGACTAGTTGACCAACAAGCTTTAGAAATTTTTCTGTCTCTTCCCTCACCAGCTAGCACATTAGGAGCTTTTCTATGTCCAGGTTCTTGGGATGGAAAGAAGGACCTTTATGCATGCCATATATTTATGTAACTGAATTGTCTTTCCAAGCCCATATTCTTGCATTTAATTTTATTTTTATGTTAACATTATTATTTACCACATTTAGTACGAGTCATCATTTTACAGTTATTGTGATTACAATGCTCAGTGTGTCCTTTGTGAAATTGTGGAACTGTCCTGCATGGTTAAGGTCTCTGCAAAAGTACACTGCCAAGTACTCCACTTGTATATCTCTACTCTGGAATTTAAACCTGAGGAGACAGAAAATGTATAAACAAGTTTCTGTTTATTTGTTTGTTTTGTTTTGTTTTCTGACTTTGAGGAAACAGCCAAATAAATATAGTCACTTGAAGTAAATACAAAGTTCCCCTTGGTGACCTGTGTGTTTGTTTTCAATAAGTTTCAACATTCTGTTTTAACTCTAGACACTAATATTTCTGCCAGAAATTTATCATGACCACCAGAAGAAATACAACACCAAAGTTATTCATCAATCCTAAAAGTATAAAATACCTTCATTGCAGTTCTTTGAAATTTCTAAATCTGTTTATCTCACAAAAGCACAGAATTCAAATTTAGACACAAAGTAAAGGGGGATTGCATTTAGGATACCTTTATGGTATTGGAGTTTGTGGGAAAAATTTCAAAATAAGCATCAGCTATAAGTGTGTTTATAGTATTATTTTTAATTTTTCATATTTTATATAACAATCCTCAAAGTTTGTTATACTTTGCCATCAAAAGTTAGAAGTACACTTTCCAATTTGATGAAAACTTATTGTACACATAAATGATTTTCTCAAAGAATACATAAAATATTTTTAAATCGTTTAAAGCAGACAAGAAATATTTGTTACATTTATTAGAATTAAAAACCTAATAAATATTATTTTTGAAAACAATGCAAAGAAAGCATCTTCTAAATAAACACTAATAGCATGAACAATAAGGAATTTCCTCAATTTTATTTAATTTAGTAATTTTGGAAAACTAAACAAGTAGTCAAGACTGTACTTATTAGTCATACAAGACAATTTGTTGAATTAATTCTAATAGGTGCATAATGTAATTATTCTATTCTGCAGCCCCACATTTAAATTGCTTTTAAAATGAACACAAATACAATAAAGTTCTAAAATTACATTAAACAAAAATATATATCTATTCATTTACATCCATCACAGCAGTAATATATTATATTAGTATATAATGAATGTAAAAGAGACATGTATTATACTAGGACATAAATTATCTGAATATTGTATAGCTATTCTTAGTATGTCTATTATTCATTTTAACAAAATTTCGGTAAGTGAAGTATTGCAATGTCAAGGATAAAAACAAAATAGAAATGTTACTTAATTAATGGGAAATAGTTCTGCAGCCAGCTCAGATATGAGTAGAAGGTAAAATTTCATCAGATGAATTGATGGGGAACATTTGCAAGGGTAATGCATCAAATGATAAACCGTGTAACTTTAGTGGTTATAATATTGGAAGGAGGAATGAGGAAAAGCTAGGATAAAGCATTTGTAACAACAGATTAACGTTGATATGAATATGAGCCTAATATTCCCTAACTACATTTCTGTTCTGGTCATTTATCTAGTGGTTTGATGAAAACTGAATTTGAATTAGGAGTCTTTGACCATACTCACCAACAATAGTACATTAAATACTTAAGTTGCTAAATTATATACAATTGGTTGTTACAGAATTCATATTTTAAATGAGATAAACTGTTAACTAGAAGGGAAAGAAGCATTTCCTTCTACTTCTTCCATGCACTCATATGCTAGGTCAAAGTGGCAAGAATCCAATCTGGCAACCATGTCCTGCTGAATCCCTTAAATAACAGAGGCTCAGAGGCTGATACTGAGATTTGATGTTTTCATGAGTCTCACAAAGGATCGACATCCTGTAACTGGGGAACAGTATGGCAAGGAATTTCTATTTGACACTATATGCTAGAGATACTGAAATTTTCATCATTTGCTCTTATATGAAATTTCATCATTCAAAAGAAACAAGATAGCAAAGGTACTAAATTTCATGAAGACCTCAAAATCAAAACGCTTTCACAAATTAAAAGTAGAATAGCCACCCAACTCATTCATAAAGACAACTTTATCTTGGTATCAAACTGGATAAGGATATTATCCAATTAAAATCAAATTTCACATTCTGTGATCAACACAACTACAAAGTCTCCCCACCCCACCCCCAAAAAACCATTATTTCACAATACCTTTCAATGCACAATGTGATACTGGAAACTACAAACACATTGTTCATTTTTCTTTCTAATGTTTTAGGAGTAACTGTGCTGGAAGGTCCTATTTATGCGGTAGGAGGTCATGATGGCTGGAGCTATCTAAACACAGTGGAGAGGTGGGATCCTCAGAGTCAGCAGTGGACCTATGTAGCAAGTATGTCGATTGCTCGGAGCACTGTTGGAGTAGCAGCACTGAACGGCAAGTGAGTAAATTTTTCTGTACTTTTTAATAGGCTAAAAAGTAACAGTGTTAGTATTTAAGAATTATTTTGAAATAAAGCCATGTATATTTACCATACAAAATAATTCAAAATTTTCTCAATATTAATTGCATATCCAAGGAATATTAAGTTTATGCTATGAGAATATTTCTAAACTTTGAGTGAAATAGTTAATAAAGATTTGTTGTTAATTGTACTTTTCCTGTATGATTACAGCAGTCTGTCCACATTTCAACCAGTCTATCACCCTTAAATTAGCAATTCTTAAAATTAATAGAATTTTTATTAAATTATTTATATAATATTTTTTTGTCATGTTTTCCTTTTTCTCAACTCATCTTACTGCTTCCCTACCTCTGTCCCCATTATGATAGGGCTCTCTCTCCAAAAACAAGAGCAACATGACAGTGAAACACTAAATAAAAGCAGAAAACCAAAGACACACACACACACAAAACCCCAAATAACTAAAGATCCCACAAGATGACAATAAACAAACCAAAAATTCATTTAATGTTGGACAATTAGTTCCAGTCATGGAATATTTTTGATATACACAATGTCACCCCATTGGAAAAATCTAATTTTCTTTTTGTTAGCAGGAATCAATTGCAGATAGCTCCTTGATTAGAAGTGGAACTTTGAATTCACTTTCCAGTCATATGTCTTTGTGTTAATTTCTAATTTCTGCGATTTGCCTGGTGGTAGGTCAAGACTGCAAACTGCAGGCATTCCGATGGCCAGAACTTTGTTATCTAACCTGACAGAGAAGCAAAACTGGGGACCCACGCCATATCTCCGTGCTAGAGCTGGGATATTGGGAAATACTGCACTGCCCAAAATTCCTTGTGCATGTCAGAAAATGATATGAGATAAAGCTGTGTCCTCGCTGCCTTCTTCCAGCACTGCTGTATCTTTTTCATGCTATGTTTTCTGTATTTATAAGAGGGGAGGAATGACACAGAAAATGTACATCTTTATACCCTTGTAATCCTTATTTCTCCGCTACAATGAGAATGAAATATCTCCCCTTCTCTATAGAGGTCTTATGAAGATATATTTTACAGATAGTTATTTAAACTGAAACAATTGTGGAAACTATTTCATGGTCTTACTTAAAATCTGAAGACAACATTTTTATCTTTAATATATTTGTTGTTTACATTTTCACAGATTTCAGATAATGCACTCATGTTCTTGTATTATCATGACTTTTAAGCAACTTCATGCAGGGTTATTTTAGGAATGAATAATATTCTTGCTGACATTAAAAAAATTAAGGCACAGAGAAACACTGTCTCAAAAAAACAAGAAAAGAAAATATTAAGCATAAAAAGTGATTTTAAGGTACAGATACACACCCTGTCTCAAAAATCCCCCCCCCCAAAAAGAAGAAAATTTTAGGCATAAAAAGTGATTTTAAGTTACATATGCACATGTAGAAATATACTAAACTATTATATTAAATACTTAATTTTGATTCAGAGGAAGTCTTTTTATTTCATATTTTCCCTCAGTTTGTTCTTTTGGATGTTATTTCACTTGTATGTAGTATAAATCTCAAATTTCAAACAAAAACACAACCCAAAACCAAACTTAAATTTTAACAGGTATGTAAATATTTACACTTCCGTATAAATAAGATGTGGAACCTTCCAATATTTTCTTGAGAATTTGGCAGTATGCTTATTTTAAATATAATCACTCTGTAAGTATATAATGGTGTACACTATGTCAGAGACAATTCAGTTTATTCACATTGGTTTATTTTTTGGCTATCTTACATGTTAGATGGTAGTTCATATATTACGTGAACAGAACTAAAGTGTATATTACATTATCTATTTTTATATAATCACAATCTTACTAATTGTCTATGATATTCTATTTGCCTTTTACTATACTATATATAGTATATCTGACTTTTATTTATACTAGAAGCTTTGGGAGAAGAGAAACATACACTAAAATAATAATTAAAGCCTGTACCTGCCTTTAAAACAATGATATTTAATATTTTTCATAGAGTTTCTATCACTGTAATCGCTATTTGGCTTTCTGATAAGTCTGTCTTTATATGTTACTTAATAATTTGTTTTCCTTTGAAGATTTTGATATCTGTTTTTTGTTATGCACATTTTGTGTGTTAATTATTATGTATCATGAGGAATTCCTTTTGTAGTCCTTTTCATCCAGTGTTCTGTTTGTTAAAATATCCTAATTCACTTGATATATTTATTTATGTGCAATTTAGTACAGAGGCTTTAATGTTTGAATAACTGCTTAGTTTATTTAACATTATTTTGATAATTACCTTGTATCAGAGCTATTCTTCCCTATGAGTTTATTTTTAAACATATTAATTTATGTGTGTTAATAGAAAATATTCTCCAGTCCTAGTAATAATGTATATAGAGAGAGTCCAGTCACAGTTTTGGACATATTATGAATTAAATGTATATTCAATTTCTTTTTCACCTGATTTCAGATTCATTCATTACATAATTTAGTGTTAATCCCAGGTTTATACTATCTTTAGGAATTTCAATTTAGTCCAGTACTGTCATTCATGTCAGATATTACTGTTAGATATTAATTGGCATGAGAAATACAATTTGGACGGGGGGCAATGCCTGAGAATAGCAGGAGCAGTTCTCCTTCTTACCAGGCACCTGGAGATCCTGACCCACTTGGCAAGAACCTGTGGACAATTCACCGTATAATTCTGGGCATCAACCCAGGAGTTTGTGTGCTACATATTCTCCTTGCTTTCACTATGCTGGTCACAGTGTTGGTCTGAATCAGTTACAGGAGGCCATGGAATTTGTTATTAAATATTAGTGTAATTATTCTGGAAATAGTGATTTTAAACATAAGAGTTTTAAAGGAATGATGATAATTAAATGGTATCAAGAGTTAACTGGAACATTCAAGAAACAAGGAATGAAGTAGAATCACAGAAACCCACAGTTCCCTAACTCCTAATAGGTATGCCAATACCCCAAGAGCATGAGGTAGATAGACATAAGACAGGGGACAATCAATTCTAAGTATTAGGTGTAAGTTTTCAAGTTATCTTGCTTATAGGATAAATGGAAAAACTTAGTATGCCCCCAGAGGGCATAGGGTACTACGAAATATAGACTGGATTAGTTCAGCTTTGGCTGGTGAGTTGACTGTGAGAACCAAGACCCTACTGGCTATAAATCTTAACCGCAAAAGACAAAACTGTCTCTTACTTCACATCATGCTGCAGCTGCAAGTACTGCCAGCTGGGGACATTGTTCTACCTGTAGGCGTGCCTAGTTAGAAAAGTACCTTTGTCGCTAGCAAATCTTTGTGTGCTTGTGATGAAAGAGATATAGATCAGAAAGCTAATTGCTGCTGGTGGGAACGTTGGGAGATGGAAAGATAAAGAAAGAGCCGGGGAACAAAATAGTAATTATTGTGACTCTTTTTAGGAACTTGGCATGTAAAATCTGACTGTAAATTTATTCATGCACACCTTTGGCACTGTGCAATAAAGATGACTCAAGGTATCTGGGGACACTGGATTGAACAACAACAGGTTGTCACAGCTTCTTGGTGCCTACTCCACAGATCCATTAGGGTCCTCAAAGCCTTCTGGAGCAAGGTTCCAGCAACTAATTTTTAAATGGAATTGTTTACATTTTTTTCTGTACCTTCATTCAATTGCACTTTGATAAGCTATTTGGAATGCTTTTATGTTATACTTGCAATCATCTTTCTCTTTTAAATCAACACAATGTAGCTTTGAGAATCTTGTCTTACATCTAAAAAGTGTTTTAACAGCCTAAAATGTTCTGTAGTTTGATGCCTCTCTTAATGTCTAGGTGATGTTCATGTCTTAGAAATATAACCATTACAATAGAACCTTTCACATCAGAATCCTATCAAGGAATTATTTCACCTCTGACAACTTTGGGGCATTTACTCCCATCTACAAATGGAAGGTTTTCTCTTGCTTTCACATACCACTTATGTATTATCATAAGTTAGGTGTTAGATCCTTTATGTTTACATTTATCCCAATTAGGAATCATTAATATCAATGACCAGTCATCTTAAATTTAGATTATTTATTCTACTATTTTTGTGCTAAAATAAATTTCCTTAGTATTTAAAATTGATTGCTCAGACAAATCATGTGCAATATAATACTGAATCCATGATATAATCTTATAATAACATATTGTGATAAATATCCTTTAGCTGTTTTTTTATGTTAAAAATATCAAATATAAAATGACCACACCCTAAGAAGTAATGTTATAAGAGCTCTGTGAGCCTTTAGCAGGCAACATGTTCTTCAGTGCTGTGTGGGAGACAAAGCAAATCTAAGGCTGACTTTGCAACCTGCATCAAGATTTCTTAGTAAGCAGGAATAAAACCAGCCATCCACCTGTCTGGGAGTTTAGTGAGTATTCCCGAAATAAGCAGTTCACATGAGGGAGGTCACTGAGAAGATCAAGCAAGAGCATTCTTCCCTGGTGTCTACAGATTGTCTTTGGATCAGGTTAAAGGATTTTGCATGTATTAAAAAGCAAGGGACCAAACTAGATCTAGGACGCTGCTAGAGAGTCCTTATCCTACAACTTATCACTAAAAGTACCTACAAAGCTGGGTATCTGAAGGCTTTTTAATAACATTATATTTATGCTAATAATTTCAATCCATTTGGGCCAAACCTTGAAATATCTTGAAAATTATATTAGAATCACACGGCTTTTTTTAACTATGAAAAATGATAAGGAACTGTACCTAGGATGCAAATTATTAAGAAAGTTACACTTTTTTTTTTTTTTGAGACAGGGTTTCTCTGTGGTTTTGGAGCCTGTCCTGGAACTAGCTCTTGTAGACCAGGCTGGTCTCGAACTCACAGAGATCCGCCTGCCTCTGCCTCCCAAGTGCTGGGATTAAAGGCGTGCGCCACCACCGCCCGTCTTACACTTTAAGTCCAAGGAAATGTGCAATTTGGGAAGATTTCTTGGTGTTAAAAAGCACTTGATTTTATTGTTAAGGCATAATAGAATTATCTACCTACATATGAGGTAAAAGGGACGCAAAGCATAGAGAAGCATGGCTTTCCTAGATGCAGAGAAATCGAAAATTGGCCTAGATTAGTATTATGAAATTCAAAACACTTCCTGTTGACAATTTATGCTTTTTGGTGTCCTGTGTTACTTTTTTTGTATCAGGGCTTCCTTTTGTAAAGTATCATGTGTCACCGTGCATGAGGGAATCAATTATTCATTTTTATGTGACAACAAAGGCAAGATTTTTAGCCGTGGATATGAACATCTTCTAAATTCTTAGCAGTTGAGAATGTTCATGTGCCTGTACTTGGGTAAATGCACAGCAGTAGTAAGCAGTATAACAAATGGAATTATAATGACAGTTTGTGTTCCACCCATCTTCCCTTCTTTCTTCTGCTTCTTCAACCCCGCTCTCTAATTTGGAACCTCCTTGGTTCAGAGGATAACTAGGCAATACTCCCTTTGGCATTAAGAATAAATAGGTATATTTTTTGAACAAGAAATGATGTGTATAAGCACCCTATATATTTCTGGTAAAAACAAGAAGCCCGTAAGAAAGGTTCTTTTGGGTAGAAAGCAGATTTGTTCCTAAAATAAATATATTTTTCCCTTTAATACCAAGTATAAACAGGCCACATGAAGCTCCCTTTTAAAAGATTAACATTGCCTAAATTCAAGACAGCTAGCTCATGGTGTGAAGCAAACTCAAAGATTATGAGTTTTCTCTTCAATCTGTCTACGCCCTCATTGGGAAATGAATGAATGTTAATAAGAAACTTACAGTGTAGCTGGATTTGTATTATTTGTCTGAAAAAGCCTGGGGTATTGGTTTTCTGCCAGCTTCTGAAAAGTTGCAGCTTAGAAGAAAAGTTAAATCTCACACTTTTGACACAGAGGGGGTTTACCTACGAGTGGAAATCATAACTGGGCTTTCTGTTGCATTACGTTAACACCAGCACAAGGGAAACTAGGGCGGTGAAACAGGAGAACTGCTGTGAGTTCAATACCAGTTAACCACATACTATCAGACCAAAACTGCATCTCAAAACTGCAGAGTAAATAAATGAATAAAGGGAACCTGCGTTCAGCATTATAATACCCCTACTGTAAACTTTGAACATATAATTTGACAATGCAAGATTTATTTCCTATATATTTATTTATATATATGTTCACATAATGTAAACACACATATATTTATGTTCCCAGAAGTGTAGATGGATAGTAAGATAGATACATAGATAGACACATAGATAGATAGATTATAGATAGATAGATAGATAGATAGATAGATAGATAGATAGATAGATAGATAGATAGATAATGTTTCCTAAACTATATGTGATGATATAAAATCAGTAGTTTTAGTGGGCACATATTAGCTACATATGAAGGCAAAGAAATTTTGTCTCAAAACATTATGTCAAATGAACTTTATGCTAATTAAACTTGGAAGAAATAGAAGATAATGATAAAAGTTGGATTCTTGTTATTCTCAGCAAAGCATGACACTTTGTGAAAATCAAGTATATGTCTGTATCCTATGACAACACTATTATGCAAGATATTTGCTGCTCGATATTCATATCAAACAGAAGATAAAGCCTGATGATTTTTTAATGATGTTACTTGGCAATTTCTTTTTTTTTTTGTAGATTAAGAATGAAATCACAGCTTCATATCTCGGCTACCACACCTCTTTCCTCCTTCGTCTATCTTTTTCATCCAGTTGATCACTCCATCCCATCCTCCCAAGCACCTGTCACTTCTTATCCATCACCTGCTGTTACCTTCCATCACCCACGTCTCCACATATGCTTTTCGTACGGGCAATGCTGCCCTTGCACTTCTTCATTCTGCGGATTTCACTCAGTTTTCAGTGCTGACTTGAAATGTCATGTTTCCTTTCGTGCTGTGATGCTGTCAGCTGTCACTTCATATGTTGTCAGATCATTTACCTCAGTGTTGGAATCTTCTTCGCTCTTCAGAGTCCCCACATCTAATTTGTCCTCTTGGTGAAAGCAAGCTGGGAGACAAAACCATGATTAAATAGATGAAGAGAGGCATCTGAGGATACACATGACTAATTGCTCATGAAAGTCTGCGTGCAGAGGGCAACATTATTCTAGCAGCTCAAGTCGGTTGTTTTATCTTTTGTTATTATACTTTTAGTAATAAATACAATGTTATTTTTTATTTACTTTTACATTTTAGTTCTTTGATTGTGTCCAAATAAGTAGGTTGTGAATAGACTAAACGTTTACATTTTAGTTCTTTGTGTACAAATAAGTAGATTGTGAGTAGGTTTAGTTGACTAGCTATGCTGACAAAGTACTCGTTTAGATTTCTTTTTCCATTGTAGAAATACACCTATCAGTTTTCCTACTGTATTCATGGAGCTGTAAACAAATACTTTGCTATCTCTTTAAATGATTCCTAAACTACCTATTTTCAAAGATCTTTTGTGTATTTTCAAACTATCAGTTTTTCTAAAATCTATTGTTACTGCTATTATTGAAAAGTATGTTAATAAAATCAATATTTACATATATATATATATATATATCATATATATATATGATAGAGAGTGAGCAGACAGCTTCTGGGTGACCATGCAAGGCTGCATGGCAGTCACACAGAGAACACTCAAGCTACCAACCATATTTTATTATGTCGTGCAGCATGAGAAACTGCAATGGCATAATAAAAATGTTTCTATGGTTTGAAATCAGCTTAAGCACCATATTGCAGAATTGTTAAGAATACAAGAGCATGGACCAGACAGCCTGAATTGTCCACACTATAATATGCCGTGTGGTACATTGATTTTGTGCATCTCTTTTGAAACTGAAAAATGGAGAATTAAGTGTACATGTTTATAGGCAGGTTAAGGATAATAGTTATGACTAAGGATCAATTTGACAATAGAGTATTAAAAGATAAGTAAATTGTACTTTCTTTTCTTGATGTCTTTACTATGGGAATTGTCCAAAAGACTTCCATCAGAATTAATGACTACATGGCCTGCAGCTATTGGTCACCCTGATTAACTCCAGAGGTCACAACAGCATCAATTTCTACTCTCCCCACTAACTCTTATCACTATTTAGTCAGTTTCAAAATCTTCCCTCTTCCAGAGATCCTTAACCTCTACTTTAATTATCACTGTGATCTTTCTTTTTATGAAAATGTTATTTTATCATTGAGACATAGCGTAATTGCTTAGGTAAAATAGCAAATATAATCCATATACCCACCAAGGCTTTCTTGACAGAGATTCTGAATTGTGGCACTTAGAGACCTCCATAAACATATCTATATGTCTGCTTTATTTATTAATAGCAAACAGAATTACAGGATTTTCAAAAACTGTTTACTAATGTACAAATATATGCAATAGATAGATAGATAGATAGATAGATAGATAGATAGATAGATAGTAGATAGATAGATAGATGATAGATATGATAGTATGCGTCACATGCAAAAATATTAAAGGATTAAGTGTTCTCACATAGAATGAAATCTGTATGAATTACCATAAGGTAAAGAAGTGAGTTTTGAGTGTTAGACTATTTTTAAATCATTTAATCTCAGTCTTGATGTGTAACTTATTTTTGAAGTTAGTGTGGGACAATTCTGTATTCTGTCAATTATGTTTTAAACAAATGTTGATTGGCCAGTAGCCAGACAGGAGGTATAGGCAAGACAGCCAGACAGGAAGTAGAGGCAGGGCAATAAGAACAGGAGTATTCTGGGAAGAAGGAAGCTCTTTCTGCAGTCCTGCCCAGACACTGAAGAAGGAATATGTGACCTGCCCAGCCAAAAAGGAAACCAAGCCATGTGGCTAACATAGAAAAGAATAATGGATTAATATAAGTTATAATAGCTAATACAAACCCTGAGCTATGGGCCAATCAGTTTATAACTAATGTAGACTCTGTGTGATTTCTTTGGGACAAAGGGCTATGGGAACTGGGCAGGACAGAAACCCCAACAAGCAAGCCCAACAAGCAGGCCCTTATGTTACATGACTGTTCCTATCAAATACAGCAAAATGAGTGTAAATTTCAGAATTATCTACTCAAGCAAGTATCAAGAGTTTCCTGTGAAGTTTGCTTAAACTCCATAATACACAATACAAAAGACAGTTGTTATGACAACATGCATTAGCGTATTCCATGGTTAGTGTCCTAGACTGTAACAGTGTAATTTGTTATCTGTGCATGTGGCAAGCAAGGTTACTGATTGTAAATAAGACTGTAACAGTGCTCTAACTGGTGTCATCTTTCTTATAACTTTTTATATATTTTTAAAATCTAATAAATATTACCAACTATTAATTCAAATTAATATATAATTTCTGTTTAATCATTTCTATTATATGCAAAGTAATAACAGTTTATAGAATCTAAGATTAGAAAACTATTTTTTTTAATCTTAGAATACTGAATGTTGCAATAACAAAAATTCCATATATATATGGACTTTCTTCATTAAGATATGTATTTCACACCATGCAATTTGTTTTTAACTATATGTTTTACATTTTGCCATCCAAATTATACTGTTAACTTTTTATCTAATTTGTGTTTTCAGGTTGTATTCTGTTGGGGGTCGAGATGGAAGTTCTTGTTTGAGTTCAATGGAATATTATGATCCTCATACAAACAAGTGGAGCATGTGTGCACCGATGTGTAAGAGGAGAGGGGGGGTTGGAGTGGCCACCTGCGATGGTTTTCTCTATGCAGTGGGTGGTCATGATGCTCCTGCTTCAAACCACTGTTCCCGGCTCCTGGACTACGTGGAAAGGTGAGCCACAAGGGCACTAGAGAAGAGCAAATATGTCTCCCAGAACTAACTTAAATACTTCTCCTCTCCCTCTCTCCCTCTCTATCACTCTCCCTCCATCCTTTATTTCCCATTTCAAATAAGTGTATCTGCCGATTGATGAAATTAAGGTCTTCCCAGTTTTAAGCCATTCCTTTGGCTTCACTAAATATTACCCCATTTAAATTTTGCACAAAACTTCAATTACTATGGAAAATAATGATATATGCATACAAATATTCATCTTGAAAACAAAGTTATTTATTTTACCAAATGAATTTTTAATCAATTTAAAGGTCCAGTTATGGTTTGCAAGTACCTAAAAAATTAAAATGACCATTATCATGACTAAAAGTTTCAGAACATTAATCCATCAAAATTTTGACCTTGAGAACAAAATTTCTTATTTTTATTTTACAGTTCATACTTTTAAATTATCATTTCTAGAATAAAATTTGAGTATAATTACAATTTCCATTTTATTGTCCTTTTAGGTATGATCCAAAAACAGACACATGGACTATGGTGGCTCCTCTGAGTATGCCTAGAGATGCTGTTGGTGTCTGTCTCCTTGGTGATCGACTATATGCTGTTGGTGGCTATGATGGGCAAACATACCTCAACACCATGGAATCCTATGATCCACAAACTAATGAGTGGACACAGGTAACATTATTATGGGCATAGTTACTGGAAGAGAAACAGAATTTATTTAAATTGCACCTTATAGAGAATGACTATGCTAATTACAATCTATCTTATATAACCACCTTGCCTTAAAGTGACTAATTTAGTCATGCATTGTGAAAGATGCAAGAAATGAATAATTCTGTGTATTATTTTCTCATGCATGTAATACTATAATAAATTTGTATTCCTAAAATATATTCATCTTTCAAGGTGTTCTTTAATAAATCAATACAAGGAACACAAGAGATTTAGTGACCAAAACTAAAAATTGAGAGGATAATATATTTGCAAATGAAGCTATAATAGGATATTTGATTTTAAAAATGTCTGCAGCAAGAACACAGAGGTTTCAGAATTTGTCTTTCCTGACAGTAATTTTTTCCTGTGTGCATTATTGCTCTTTGTTGAGATTATCCACTTGGTAAAGCTATAAGAATCAGTAAGCAATAATCTCAATGTCAAAAGCAGAAAACAGAGTAAATATATATCCCCAGTTGATTTTACAAAATAAACAGAAAAGGATCCAAATTTCCTGGTGTTCATCAGATAGAAATCTCCATTGCCTGGCAAGTTGAAGAGAAATGATTGGCTCCTCTTGAGTGAATGATCACTTTTGAATATGCACTGGAGCTACATACTCAGGAACAAAATAGAATGAAACAAGTCCCATTCTCTTTGAAAAGCTCCACCTATCGGAGTGGAGTAGGAAACAAGAAAACTACAGAGCAACCTCTTTAGAGAAGAAAGCATCCTGAACTACATAGCTGTGGTGGTCTTGCTGACAAGAGACAGAAGGAAACATCCTCAGAAGTTTTCCTTTATATTCAGTTATTGTATACTTTCCTTTTATTTTCCTATCTTTTTCTTTAGTTAAAAATATAACAGCAAGATATTAGTAAAGTTGCCATTGATGAGCACAGTAAAATTCAAAACTATTATAGAGTTGAAACTAACAGTACACACAATTTATATGTTTTAATCTTATATGATTTAATAATTATTGACAGTTCTGATTTGGGTCATACAAACAAAGAAAACTTTATCTGAAAATTTTAATAACTATACATTAATGATATTTGCATATATCATCATTGATAATACATCTTTAGTAATGTTTCATCTCAGCAGCCTCATTCAGTTAGATTAGCATCTATGTTCAATTGTTGGGTAAGACACCTTCGTTGTGAATAATTCCTTCTCCAAAAGCAAAACTATATATATGCCTGACTTAGAGGAGTAAAGGAAAGATGTTGGTGGAGGTGGGGGAGGGGAAGAGCACTGTTAGAACTGAATTTTTTGACATTCCATTTTTACTCCACTTTCAAAATGATTATTTACCAACAGCATTGGCTACAAAAGAAAGCAGGAATGAATATTTTACATATTATTTCACTGAAATGTTCCAGGATTTATTTTGATGCTTCACTTTTGTAAGTCCCTAGTGTTTCCACAGCAGTTATAGTGTGAATTCAGTACACTTTATTTGTTAGGAAAAAGTCTCACTTGCGTGGTATGAAGTTTAGACACAATACCAATAATAAAGGAATGTTAGCTAAATGGAATATATAGTTGCATAAAAATATAATATAATATCTTCATTAAATATTTATGAGAAAGGATCATTGTGCTCATCATTCCTCTAAAATTGAAATCAAAACAATGTCAGTGCTAATAACAGGCAAAAGTCTCCTGAAGGCTCTTTTCATCATTTTTTTAAATCTCCGGACCATATAGTAGTTTACAAACAGAAGATTAGTTTCATTACACTTTTGTTTTAATATAGTAAATATAAATTTTAAAACTATTAAATTAAATATTTTACTTTTATAACTGGTACAATTCATAAATACAAGAGAAAAATACCAAATTAAACATTTTGCTGTTATATCTTTTCATCTCTTAGACTTTTAAGACTTTTTAGTACCTATCAGGAGAAACCTCCCAGACACATACAAATAAATTTGCATATATGAAATAAAACACCTTTTGGAAATGTTCATTATTCTAGTCTAACTTTGTCCAATGAGGCTGGTCACTTTTGCTCTGTTTCCACATTAAAGTGCATGAAATCTGTGGACTAGCTCCCCCACAAAGGGCTAGTCCTTAGAATAAATAAGGAAAATCTATTATCTTTGAAAATATCCAAGAATACATGTTTTAAAAATTGTGCTACGTTAGATAGAATTATAAGAATTGTCATAACCGTGTCATCATTTGTTTTATGAGTAAATTATACATATGGCACATATACAAATTGGCACATATGTAGGTTAGTGAATTTTACTGTGACATTTAATATTGAGCTTAACCCTTGCACTTGGTTAGAAAATATGTGTTTCTAGCAACAAAGTAAATTTATCATTTATCTCTGACCAAGGTAAAAGCACATAGTCTTCTTACTGCCACTACTGCGTGGAATGTTTATGCTGTAGGGCATGTGCAGATGCTTGTTACATACATCAATTGATTGTTATCATTATTCTTTCATGCTCGAGTGAAATTTATATGGACGTAATTTATAAAGAGAAATTTTTGGAAAGTAACTAAGAAACCTGGTAAAATATGACAAATATACCTTTGCTTGACTGAACTAATGGAATCTGTGACCAGTCTTTTCTGGTCACCACAATGAAATTTATAATTCTTGAGGAAATAATAAGAGGAATTTTTAGGATATATGAATTAAGTTAGTTCAAATAACAAAATATAATCTCTTTTCACTGTTTAAAAGATTGTAAGTGGAGGTTTCTTTCTTGCCTGTCAGTTCCCAAATATCCATTTTGAGGGTTAAAAATTAATTACAAACTGTTTGGCCAAGTAGCTCAGACTTATTATTTACTAGTTCCTACAACTTAAATTAACTTATTTTTATTATTCTATATTTTATTATAATCTGTCTTGTGACTTAACATCTTGCTTCTCCTGCATCTGCTGGCATCTCTCTGATTCCTCTTTTTTTTTTTATCTCTGTGTCTTTGCTTGGATTTCCTACCTACCTCTATTCTCCCCTGACATAAGCCAAATCAGCTTCTTTATTAACCAGTGGTCTTAAAACATAATCACAGCATGCAAAAGAACATTCCAATCAATTGATCTCAAAAATATAAAATGTTTAAAGCACAATCATAATAATATTTGTCTGAGGAAATACTCATCACTGTGATATAGCCTACATGGACTACATAGAAAACTTTAGGCTCTAAATGTAATGTTGAAAGTGGCCTAAAAAGAAAAAGTAAGTTAAGGCGATAAATATTCAGGAATTATTTAGCTTTTTAAAAATCAGCATATGTTAGAGCTGGAGTAATAACTCTTGCCAACTTTCACTGAGCAAAAATAATTTGGAAAACATTGTTTGGGGAGATAAACAGGTAGTACATTATATATGAACAGAAAGCCTACAAATGATCCTTCTTTAAGAGAATAGCTATTGAAGGATGTTTAACTTCTGTTTTTATTGTTCTCTCATACGTTACATCCTGATGACAGTTTCCTCTCCCTTCACAATCATCCAAGCTCCTCATCCCTCATGACACTCTCCCCAAAGAAACAAACAAACAAACAGCCTTTCAGGGACAGTGTGGGAGGTTCTTCTGTCTATGTGTTGCTTTTATTGGTTAATTAATAAAGAAACTGGCTTGGCCTGGTAGGCTAGAACAGAGCAAGGTGGAGAAACCTAAACTGAATACTGGGAGAAAGAAGAGAGGATTTAGGGAGAAGCCATGGAGCAGCCAGAGACAGAGGTGCTGAAACTTTGCTTGTAGGCCACAACCTCATTGTGATGCACAGATTAATGGATATGGGTTAAATTAAGATGTAAGAGTTAGCAAATAAGAAGCTAGAGCCAATAGCCCAAGCAGTGATTTAAATAACACAGTTTCAGTGTAATTATTTCAGAGCTAAGTGGCAGGGAACTAACTAGCAACCCCCCCAAAAACACAAGGACACCAACCAAACATGGAATAACAAATTATAATAAAACTAGGTAGGCACAAACCCTCCTATCAAAGCTGGGCAAGGGGACCTCAGTAGGAAGAAAATGGTTTAAAAAGCAAGTAAAACTTGTCAGAGATACTCACCAACCTATCTTTCCCACTGTTAGGAGTCCCACAGAAAAACTAACCTACTCAACAGTAACATCTATGAAAAGATCTTTGGGTCTGTGATTGTTGCATCAGTCTCTGTGAGCCCTTGTGAGCCCTGCTAATTTGATTCTGTGAACCTGATGTCCTTGACCCCTCTGACTCCTATATTCCTTCCTCTCCCTCTTCTGTGGGGATGCCCTGGCTCCTGCTAGTCTTTGTATGTGGGTCTTTGCAACTCCCATCAGTTTCTGGATCATGCCTTTCTGATGACAATTGGGCTTATAGATGTGATGTGGAGATGAACATATCTCCCATGCTCATGTATCCATAGGATTAACATAGTAAAATTGGCTTTCTACAAAAAGCAATCAATTGGGTTTCTACGAAACCCAACCCCCATCAAAATTCCAACACAATTCTCCATAGACCTTGAAAGGACAAAACACAACTTCAAATGAAAAACCAGCTAAACAAAAGCAAAAACAAACATGAATAGCTATAAAAAATAAGAATTATATTTCAATTATTGGATTTTTAAAGCATAAAATGATTAGGAGAAAGATAAACCATTGTTATGCAAGATTAAATTATAACTCCATGTTTAAACATAAGCAAAGAAAACCAGCCCACAAATCACAATCCCAGTGAACCTAGACAGCAATGAGGACCCTAAGAGAGACATACATAAATTTAATCTACATGGGAAGTTAAAAAAAAAAAAAAAGACAAGGTCTCCTGAGTAAATTGGGAGCATGAGGGCATTGGGAGAGGGTTTAAGGGGAGAGGAAACACAGGAAGTTGGGACAGAGAAAAATGTAGAGCTCAATAAAAATCAATAAAAAGAATTATAACTCAAAAGGATACATTTGATTAGACAGTTTTTGAAACTTTTATTTTAATATATACCTAACAGTTTTATAATCAGGACCATTTTAGAAATTCTACATGTTCATTTTAATGAGGATCATATTGCAAACACATTTAGCAAAGAGTATACCATTAAGTAATTATGTACTATTCCTGAAAAATATTTAATATACTTTCTGTGAGTTTTCTGCCTAGGATGAATGTATAATATATTTAATTCCATATGATATCTATGAAAATTACTTTAAAGTGAGTGCAGTGTCACCACTATTATAATGAAACATAACAAATGTTATCTTTGATATAACTTTTTTTTTTTTTTTTGGTTTTTCGAGACAGGGTTTCTCTGTGGTTTTGGAGCCTGTCCTGGAACTAGCCCTTGTAGACCAGGCTGGTCTCGAACTCACAGAGATCCACCTGACTCTGCCTCCCAAGTGCTGGGATTAAAGGCGTGTGCCACCACCGCCCGGCTTTTTAATTTAAATTTATTTCATTCAAATCTTACTTTAGATTTTTGCTAAAAATTTCTATGAGTAATTGCATGTTTTAATCACACTAATATAAAAGTAATTACAGTTTTAAAAGTAGTATTTTCAGTCCTTTCATTGTCTTGTGCTATCTTTAACTGTAATGGGGTAATATACATTTATTTATGATATACATATATGTTATATGATTTTAAAATATATCATAACTTATGTAGAGTCATATGACAGTAATCTGTGTCTTTGGTTTCATCTTTTTTAACAGATGGCTTCCTTGAATATTGGCAGAGCAGGTGCCTGTGTGGTTGTCATCAAGCAACCTTGACTAATGTGCATAATGTTTGGAAGAATTTTCTTTGCTACTGTGGCTATTTTATATCGTATGGTAAGAATGAGAAAGAACTTCCTGAGATGAAAACCTCTCAGGAACAGGATTTTTATAGATTTACCTGCTGGAGCCAAAAGCAACAGAAGATCAAACAGAATTATAGGAAAGATGAAAACACAGACACAACAAGGGGCCAAGGGTTAGTTAGTTCATAAATGATACCTGGTAATGTTCTGTATCGTAGCATATGATAACTAGAGTTACCAAAGCCTGGTTTATCAGAAGAGACCCATATTTGTAATATAGAGAGTTCCTTAATGACAGATCACTCACCTGTTTTTATATTCTGTGAGGATATCCAACCAGCTGCCAAGAGTAGAAGTCATAATGATTCATCTAGGAAAATCTGATTGGTTTGATGTTTTTCTAATCAGATGTGATGATACTTAGGAAGCAGAATGTTTTGTTGGAACAAATGTGCTTCTTTCTTATTTTCCTCAGCTTCGAAAACAATTAGAGAGACAGACGACTGTTTGTCTCTTACATTCAGAAAACAAACTGCCCTGCTAATCTAGGCTGCATATTGTATCCAAGATAATGGCTGGATAATATTGCAACTGTGTCGTCAGTCTGAAACTGGCAAACCCAAAAGACTGCACTAAGCTTTCCACATCGCTTTACATTGTCAACACGCTGAGCCAAAGAGTCAATACAGCTCTGGGCATTTGCCTTGTGCAGAGTTCAGTATAAGCATGGATGCTAGTTCTTTTGGATGTTAATATACCCACTGCATGCTCAAGACCCTTAGAACTTTGTCCTTTAAAACAAAACGTAGAATTTTGAGACAGAAGTTTCCAAATCATTAAATTGGGTTGATTATAACTGCTAGAAGGATGACTGAAAACAGATTTCTCATTACCCAGTTCAAACATCTTATACTGATATGCACATTATTTTAAACCAAATGTTTGTAAAACCAAGTGTAGAACTTTTATGTAACACCACTAATATATATCATGTAAATTATAAGAATAGTTAATAAAAGATAGAGCATTTGCTTTTATCAGTGTGTCTTTCTTCATTTGTGTTTTAGAAAAGGTAAAGCAAACTGACAAGGTTATTGTATTATAGGTGTGTGTTTTTCTGCATAAATTTTATTAATATCTGCTCTCATTTTGTGAGTTACGTTTTCTCTGTCACTTCCTCTGATACAAGGTCATTACTTTTGAGCAGGCACCATGTATTATTTACTTCCTAGTAGTAGAAACATGTCAGATGGCACAGTGTGTTGAGTACTTTCCACACTCGTATGAGAATCTGAGTCCCAATCCCTATGCCCCATTAAAAAGGCGATCTTGTATCTGGCCTCTGTCATCCATATACTCCTAAATCCAGGTATGAGACAGAGAAGGAAGAAGCCCAAGAAGCCCCAGGACCAACTAGTTTTGCCATGTGCACTGATAAGCAGGAAGAGACTTATCTCAAGCATGGTATAATGCAAGGGAAAAGACAGCTGAATTTGTCCTCTGGCCTCTATTGATATGTCATTACTCACAGGTACCTCTGACCCCAAGACATCAAACACATAGACACATCCAAAATTTCACACCATTATAATTTTATCTAATCAAAGAAATTATTATATAATGTTCAAAAAAAGGAAGATATTTTGTACAAGTAGCAAAAAAGTTTACTTTTGCATATTTACCTAGAAAAATACTAATAAAAGAAAATTTAAAAACAAGGAATGATCTTGTTAATCCTTTCATGTTCTGAAGATAAAATTATATGATCAATATAGGTTTTTTTTTAAATCTATAGAAACATTGAATGAACTGAATGTGTTTAAAAATACCCCAAAGTTCTCTTGGTCCTTCTTAGATATCTATAGTCATACAGAGTGCGTAACTCTTTCTATTGTGTATTACAATTTGTTTACATTTTTATGACTGTGTGTGGAGTGAGTATACCCCATTCATGACATAAGCATAGCCATGCCAAGGACACCAACACCTCAGACTCAGGTCAGGTCCAGGAGAACGGCAAACACTTTTCTTGTCCATGTAAAGACACTGAGAATGTTTTCAGAATTTACCAACCACAGCTTCCTCCTGAAGATTAGCTGCATCCTGAGATTGTCTCTCTCTAGAAATTCCCTATTGATATTAGCTAGCTCAGTTCCTTTTTCATCACGGCAGGACATATCCATTTGCTCAGTCAGCTTTCTATATTATCCCCACCTCCTTCTCATCCAGTGCTCTCTAATAAAAGGGCTTATATATATATAAGCCCTTATAGATATATATATAAATCTTTTTTTACTATACATAGCAATTCAAATTCCCATTCCCTCTCCTCCCCACCACATTCCCTCCACATAACTTCTCACATCACCCCATCCAATCCTCAGAGAGGGCAAGGCACACTGCCTTATGGAAGGTCCAAGGCCCTCCCCCACTATGTCAAGGCCAAGCAAGGCATCCATCCAAAGAGAATAGGTTCTCAAAAAGCCAGTACATGCAGTATATATAAATCTTTTTTTTACTATACATAGCAATTCAAATTCCCATTCCCTCTCCTCCCCACCACATTCCCTCCACATAACTTCTTACATGACCCCATCCAATCCTCAGAGAGGGCAAGGCACACTGCCTTATGGAAGGTCCAAGGCCCTCCCCCACTATGTCAAGGCCAAGCGAGGCATCCATCCAAAGAGAATAGGTTCTCAAAAAGCCAGTACATGCAGTAGGGGTAAATCCTGGTGTCACTACCAGTGGCCCCTCAACCTGCTCCAGCCATGCAACTGTCAACCACACTCAGAGAGACCAGTTTGTTTCCATGCTTGGTCCTTCCCAGTCAGGTTGGAGTTGGTGAACTCCTATTAGTTTCAGTGGGTAAACTTGTCATGGTCTTGACCTCTTTGTTCACATTCTTATTCCTCCCACTCTTCAACTCGACCCTCTGAAGCTCAGTCCAGTGCTTTTATGTGAGTTAAGAAAACATATATACATCCACCTGGAAATTGGATATAGTCAAGATTGCCTGACAAAATTGGGAGCATGGGGTTGGGCAGGAAGGAAGGGTAGAAGGTGAAGAAGAGGGGAGAAGAAGAGGAGTGAAGGAATGGGATAGTCAAGAATGAGGAAGGACAGAGTTGAGAGCAAGGAAAGAGATATCTTGATTGAGGGAACCATTATAGGGTTAGCAGAAACTTGGGTCTAGAGAAATTCCCAGGAATCCACAAGGATGACCCCAGCTAAGACACTAAGCAATAGAGGAGAGGGGGCCCGATCTTGACTTTCCCTCTAGTCAGACTGATGAATATCTTAAATATCACCATAGAACCTTCATCCAGCAACTAATGAAAACAAGGGCTGAGTTTATAAGTTGCCTTTTCTTCTATAACATAGGGTCTAGCCAGTCCCAGCTTTTCTATGCATATATCTTCCACTTCTCAATTACTCATCAGAGCAATCCCCAAACAGTACAGGTTATAGCTTAAATGTTTTCCTAAGTCCAATATTATTGCTTTTAAACTATATTTAACTGCTTTTTATTATAATTAACACTGATGATTTTTCTTTGCTAGTATTCGCGTATTACTGGTTACTGGTTATTTTTGTATCACAACAATCAAAATAACAGAGAGACTTGCGTAAAGGAAGAAAATACTTTTATAGCTCATGGTTTCAGGGAATTCAGTCAATGATCCTTTTTTTTTTTTATCCTGGATTCCTGGCAAGAGAGAGCAATTTAGTGGAAAAAAACAAATGTGTTTTCCTGTAACCACCATCCCTTACACAGTCTTCACCTCACACAATTTTTACTGCCTGAGAAACCTAACAGCACTGAATGTTAAACACATGAGCTTGTATCTGTAAGTGCTTTCTATGGATATTGGAAGGAGTTGACCCTCCAATTATCATCCAATTCATAAATGAGTGCCTTTGTATGGGATGTCATTTTCAATCAAGTATTTTATTGCCTCCAGACATCTGCCAATATGGATTATATATGCTTGTATCATACAGATCAGCCATCCGGATCTGATTTTCTACATGAGAACAATAGAGGATAGCTTGGGATATACACTTGCAGATTATGAAAGTATTAAGATGAGATAAAATCTAGACTGAAAATTAACTTTGAAATATCAATACTCTTAATAAAGCCATTATTAACTTTTTGAACTGATATGCTGTAGCCTTTGGTTAAGCTATAGGAATTTCAATGAATTGAGACAATGACATTGACAATGTCACCTTTATACAGAGTACCATTCTCTGTATCTGTTGTATTTTATATGCCCCTTTTCTTCTTGGAGAACTTCTATTCTCCTTGCAGTTAATCATTGAGGTAACTTCCCGTTCCTGCATATGACAAATAGGATTAGTCTCCTGTAAAAGAACTAAACTAATTTCAAAACAAAACAAAATGATTTCTCAATATTATTGTCACCATGAGACTATTTTGTAATATTTTTTCATTATGGAAAATGCTTCTATGGAGGATGCCTTGTACACAGCTCAAATATTTTTCATTGTTGCCTGAACATCAAGAACATTAATTTTCTATTAAATAGCCCTTAGATACAGAGTATTAAAACTCATTTCTGTTAATTCTAACATGAGGAGTAAGGGAGCTCTTTGTGTTAACATTATCCTCCAATGACAAATTACTCACCTCAATGTACATAGATAATTTTTGTAAGGGGATATACTGAAACAATAACTTTGCATAAATATTTTGTGTTTGTAATGAACTGCACTTATACACATGATGATTACAAATATTATCAAATAAATGCTGTTAAATTAGCTAATCAGAATAGCTCACAAACTTCTTCATTCTCCATAAAATTTCAAAGAATTTTGAACACACTAAAACAAAATATACATGGAGACTATGAAACAGAAGCAGAAGGATTTCATAAAGAAATACTATAGTGATATTGATAGCTAACAATTAATATTTTAAAATATAAAAGAAATGTTTTTTTAATTTATTTTGTCTGTTTTGCTTTTGAGTTCAGGACTTTTTGCCCAGAGGAGAGATATCCATTAAATTTTAATTCCTTGAGGACCTATAAATCTATTTCTCATGATCCTATGCTGTGAAAACTGTAGACTAAATCCCTATGATGAGCTGCCTTTGTCAAAACAGCTAGATTGCTTATAAAATGGGAAATGTCTCGTAATATAAATAATATTGATAATAGTGGAATATAAAATTTTGAGCTTGTAAATATGTGTCTTTATGGAGTAGTTAATAAACTCAAAAATAAAATTGAAAGAAATACACACAAAAGAAAACTCTGCATATTAAGTACAAAATTCAAGAACAGTTACATGTAGCAAGTACATGAAAGACATTTACACAGACAGAATGCATGTATTCAGCAAATGCTAAATTGATGTGGCAGCTGTTTTAATAAACTTTCCTATGTTCTAAAGAAATTAAGGTGATTAAAAAGTATTTTCATAGGGTTTGCTGCCTCATGGCACACATGCGCAGATATCCATTTGTGGCTAACACTTGCTGGTTTTTACCGAATCCCTAGATTTAGTCCTCATAACACTCTGTAAATCCAGTTCACGTGGCTCCATTGTCCCACTGCAAGCATGTGACATACTACATGTTGTAAAGCATCCATATACACAGAAAATATTTTCAAGTATCAAAATACCCATCAGCAACCAGCATGGCATGATACACATACTGGTATGGTAGAGTCCCACTGTTGTAGGTCAGGGAAGTCCAAGACCAACCCAAAGCAGTATGGGCATAGAAATAGCTGCTAATCACAGTATATAAAGACAGTGTCCTATTGCTAAAGATACTACATATTTCGAACACCTGACTTGGAAGAATATAACTGGAACTGATGTGCAAGCCTCCTCTCTGAGAGGTGCTTCTTCCATAATCAGAAGCTAATAAATAAGAGGAGCAATCAACAGGCCTACCAAGCTGGTGTGGGAAGTCTTTCTGTATATGTGTTGCTTTTATTGGCTAATGAGTTTAGAAGTTGCTTTCAGCAAATGGTTTAACAGAATACAGCCAGGCTGGAAAAGATATATACAGTGAGTGAGTCAAAGAGATGCCAAAGAGCCACCAGAGGAAAAAGACACAAAGCTGCTAGCTGGAACCTTGACAGAAGGCTACAAGCCTTATGCTAAAATATAAATTATAGAAATGCGTTAACCAAAGATATTAGAGCTAGATCTCATTATTCTTAAGCTGTTGGCCAAACAGTATTGCAAATAATATAGTTTCTGAGTGATTATTCAGGACTGAGCAGCTGGGAATGAACTATCAATTTTCTCCAACACCAAGCTGTTAAGCCTATGATCAACAGAAATGGACAGACAGACTAGCAACATATACACAATGGCAAAATTAGTGGCACCTTCATCTTGAGGGCAGCCAATAGCTCTCTAACTGGACATGAGGTCTTCTCAATAGGAGAAAATTTGTACATGGTGCTCAAAACACTAGCCAACTGTCTAAGTCTAAATAGGTCATAGATATAAAAGAAGGACTTACTACTGCCAGATTCTGAAGCTAACATAATTTCTACTTATCAATATTCATTCTTTTAAACATAGATAAGTATAGGTCTCAACCTCTCGAAGATCTCTCTCCCTGTCTCTCTGTCTCTGTCTGTCTGTCTGTCTGTCTGTCTGTCTCTCTCTCTCTCTCTCTCTCTCTCTCTCTAACAGTATTTTCTCATTTCATACACCAATCACAATTTCTTCCCCCACTTCTCCTCCTGCTCCCCCACTTTCTACCCAACCCAGTCCCTATCCACACTCAGAGAGGGTAAAGCTTCCTCTTCAAATAAATGGAAACTATAATAGAGATTCACAATTGGTCAAGCATCAGATACTGAGTGACTGAGGTGCCGAAGAACACATGGAATATTCACCTTTCAGCATTTCTAATGTCCTGAGCTTACTTGTATTTTGTAATGATGTAGTCAATCCAACGCACTAGAAAAAAAATGAATTAAAATTTATGTTGGAATCTTTTTGATACAAAAGAAATATGGATATGAAAGATTTTAGCATTAAAATGGTTATTGTTGTCATCCCTAGTTTAAAAAAAAAAGTAAAGGAAACCAGAATACTGTGAAGAAAGTGGTTATAAAATGTAGTAGTCAGCCTTCTAGGATCTTGAAGTTACAGATGCTTTTAAGTCATCCTGGTACAGAGGCTGCCACAAGAAAAGTACTTCAATCACACATCAGTCCAGAAGTTGTTTGGATCTCAGACTGATACCACCTCTATTGTTAATCACTGTAGTCAAACACCCATTTGTCAAACTAACTTAATTCTCCCCGTTTTTCCTTAAAATATCTCATTGTCCCAACCTTTTTTGACTAATCCCAAACATGTTATTATTCTGAGAAAAAAACAGTCTTCCCGTTTTTTTTTTCACTTCTAGCCCATAAGCTATTTGTAAATTGATAGGTGCTCAGAGGGGAAACATCAGCTTTATTTAACAGATAGTCACTGAATATAACAACTATACCCCGAGGCAGTCCCCATGCCCAGAAGCAATCATCCAACACAAATGAATGTGCGCGTGTGTGTGTGTGTGTGTGTGTGTGTGTGTGTGTGTGTGTATATGTATATGTGTGTCTGTGTGTGTGGTGTTTGGTATTATGGTAAAGACGTAATCACAAAGAACTCTGTTATGCAATCAGAAGCTACTGTGAAAATATTATGATATGGTTTATTAAAAATGAAACTCTATAAGGCTGAATAGATCACTCAGAAGTTAAACACATTGGCTACACTTCCAGAGAACCCGTGTTCAGTTCCAGCACCCACATGACAGCTCAAAGCTGTGTGTAACTCCAGTTCCAGGAGATCTGAATTCTTCACACAGACATACATCAAGGCAAAACACCAATGGACATAAAAATAAACCATTAAAGTAAAAGATAATGAGGAAAAAATATAGCCTAATAGAATTCTGTCATACATTGAAAATTTCTATGAGAAACATTAACACCAATATATAGACAAGTGGTTATAATCTGTGCACAAACAACTATATATAATCAATATTTGATGCACATTCAATTAATTCCAATTATGAGTTAATAGCTTCCCCTACATCCATGAATAAAATTGTGATGATTAATTTTAATTGTCAACTTGACACTATTTATGATCACCTCAGAAGGGAGTCTTAATAATGTATTATCTAGGTTAGATTGGCCAGTGAACATGGCTGTGAGTATTATCTTAATTAGGCTGAAGGCAGTGTTGAGCAATGACTACTGTATGTGAACCTTGGATAGTTTAAGTGTGGAAGAAGCAAGCTGAGAAATAGCATGTATGCATGAATTCACTGAGCCCTGCTTTTAAATGAAGATATAGTACTTCTAGCTGCTTTAGCTTGGTGCCCATTTTCCTCCCAACCTTAATGGGCTGAAATCTGAAACGGTGAGCCAAAAGAACACATCTTTCTCTGAGTCGCTTTCTCAGAGTATTTTTTTTTTCAAGCACGAAGCAAAGAAACTGAAGCTAAAGTTTGCTGTAATGAAGAGTGAATGTTCCAGAGGAAACTTTGTGTGTTTGCATAGTGTCAGCAAACCAGAAACGTTTCTAGAGTCATGGGTACACAGGAGAATTTATTCCAGCCTGGGATATGATGTGTACGGGGTGGTTACCAGGTCTCTGCATGTTTTCCAGTCCCTTTGCAGGCACGGTCCTCAGCTCTGCGTTATTTTACTTCTTCCACAATGAAGGGCATTACATTTATATGCTAAAGCTCAGTTTGAATATTATTTATCATTTACTGATAATTACCATGCAAATTGATTACATTCTCTGTTAATTTTAAGACCTCTATATTTAAGCCACATTATTATTAAATATACCAAGAAAAACAAGACAATTTTATTAACTATTAAGGCATTAAATTTGAACTTAATGTTCAAATACTAACAAGAGTTCATACAGACACAGAATATTTTTAGATAAGATAAGAAGCAAATATTTTACACATTTTTTTTT
>NW_004949100.1:3963087-3964819 GCF_000317375.1 Microtus ochrogaster | reverse complement strand
CCTCAATTTCCCCTTTTATAAACACTCTAAAGTTAGTTAATTTGATCTCCAAAGCAAAAAAAAAAAAAGTTCAATTGCCTCTCTAGGAAATGTACTCAATTCCATTAACAGCACAAATAAAATAAATGATGAATAAACATAAATAATTCATGTATTAGACATAGCCCTGAATAGTTATAGTGTTTAATAAATATCACTTTACTATTTTTTTTAAATACCAGTTAACTGTGACTTTAATTTCAACATCTCTATTCTGTGTGTAGATAAAATGCCACTGTTTTTGCTTTGAGAATTGTAATTTAAGTGTATATACACTGTTTTCTTAGTTAAATGTTATTTACGCTCAAGAATTATATTCTCTCCATATCAGATTTAAAAAGACATTCAATTCCACCTAATAACAAAACCCCAGTTTATCTTTAAATGACAGTGGGTAATAAAAGGCTGTTTCCCTAAATTCTCTTGAATGTTTTTCCTGGTGGGCAATAAAGAAGAAGCTGAAGTACTCATTACGTTGTGTTTTTGATAGACTTTATAAGGCAACCTTCGGTAGCAAATAGGAAAGACACAAAATTGAACAATAAATAAAACAACAAAATTCAAATGAATTGCACAATTTATGAAGAAATAAAGTTCTGTTTGTGAATGTATTTGTCTGTGTTCTGCTTTTGAAAACTACTGGGGAAAAAGAATATTTTTTTCATTTCTTCATTGATTTTTATTGAGCTCTACAATTTTCTCTGCTAATGAAAAGATAGTGATCATTGTCTTCATTTTTTCCCCTCTGGCTAAAGTATGATGTAATCTTTTAATAGCATGAGTATTTAGGTTTTAAAATTTTTTCCTATGCAACACCCCACTGCCACCACACATGTACTGGTTACAAAAAGCAGTGCCGTTAATTTCTTCTTCTCCCTGTCTTTCTGTCCTTCCTCTCTGTTTCCTTTCTTTCTAATGAGGTAGTAAAGAGCTAGAATGTAGGTATTTCAGTAGTTAGGATTGCCTTTGTATACTCTTGTGATTAACACTGAAGATCTCCAAACACAATGCCAGGAAAAGGTGTCCCACACCTTCTCTACTCCAACATTATTGCTAACACAGAAGTGTGTGGCTTTTTTCATATCTCGAGAATATAATTGGTGCAAGATGTATAATTTCACTAACCAAAGAGGGTCTACTGATTGCCTTGAATAATCAATAAGCACTAAAGATCATATACTTATGTATATATTAAAATAATAACCACAACAATAATGAAAGTTATTTGCATATCAGAGGGAGACAGAGGATGAAATAGGGAATATATGTAGAGTAAGCAGTCTCAAATTACCGGTAATTGTGATCCTTCTCCAAAAATTAAAACCATTGATAATCAGTCCTTTTACGGAATATAACAAATGATGTACAAAGTCAATGTATCAAAAATATTTTTTATTTCTATATTTAACTTGTCAACGGACTTTACCTACTTATTTCATGCACAGAGTAGCGTCAGCTAAATATTATTATCGTCACATATGTTCTATTTCATTTGGAGTTAGGTCTAGGAAATTTCAAAATAAAACTGTCATGAATAAGAGAGACAAATCTACATTTCTGTTTCTCAAGAAGATGAAGGCTTTCATGCCAGGGTTTGTGTGGAAATCTTCCTTTTGCTTCGTTGGTGGCACAGCCTAGATCACCTTTCCCTTTGAGACTTCAGTGCTTATTATCACATTTATAATAAAGCAGA
>NW_004949100.1:3961329-3962444 GCF_000317375.1 Microtus ochrogaster | reverse complement strand
AAAAAAAAAAAAAAAAAAAAAAAAAAAAAAAAAAAGGGCCATGGCAAATTCCATGATCACTTTTGCCATTTCAATTTGAATTCTTATAACCTTTAAGGAATTAATCTGAAAGGGTAATAGTTAAACACAAGGCAGAGGAATTTTTCCTTAATAATATCAAAAATTGCATTAACTATAGTTCCTATCAGTCTTATATAACAATCTCAATGATATAATGTATAGGATGTAATATCCATATATGTTTGGGAACATATGAAGTTGAAAATTACCAAGAAAAGAGATATTTACTTATTTAAATTTCATTAAGAAATTTCATTTTCCAGTGTACATCTTTCATATTCAGTATCCACAAAGAGAAAAAAATAAAAAGAAATGATAGTTTACAGTGGAAAATGACAATATTTACATTTCTCATTAATAGAAGATTGGTGTGGTATATATCTTTGAAGTATAGTTTTAAGAGACTGATAATAGGTTGAATATGTAGAAAAGGCTAAGAGATGACTTATGGGTTTTGCCCATAAAATCAAGTGGGTATGTTTGTCGGTCATTAAGGTAAGAAAAGTGGAAAAAGGTCATACTTTTGAAATCAGTGTTGCACAATTTTATATAAGCGGTATAACATACAGATATGGTAAAATAGCATATTCTTGAAATCGGTAAAGTGCCTTAGACTTTATGCAACTTGCCATATTAACTGATTATAGTTATACTGTTTCTGCTTGGATGGATCGAATGGTAATCCTGAAACTTTGAATCAAAGAACATGATTTTTTTAAAAAATAGATTCCTCTCCTACAATACATCACAACCACAGTTTTCCTTTCCTCCTCTCCTCCCAATTCCTTCTGCCTCCCTTCTCTTCCACATCCCATGTTGTGCTTTAGCTAGGATCAATGTTGCTTCTGATCCAAAGCAGTGACAAAGGACTTATTATTATTATAATTATTAATAATTGGAGCTTTTTCTTTTTTTTTTTTTGGTTTTTCGAGACAGGGTCTCTCTGTGGCTTTTGCGTCTGTCCTGGAACTAGCCCTGTAGACCAGGCTGGTCTCGAACTCACAGAGATCCGCCTGCCTCTGCCTCCCGAGTGCTGGGATTAAAGGCGTGCGCCA
>NW_004949100.1:3956951-3960444 GCF_000317375.1 Microtus ochrogaster | reverse complement strand
TTTTAGGAAGTAAAATTATTACAAGTTGTCATTATCTATCAATATTTTAAAAAGTAGACAGAACAATGAAACAGTCCGGATGTCTGAAGACTTACTATAGCTTTGTAGTGTTATGATTCCAAAGAAACTAGTAGACAGAACTGAAATTACATGTACATAGTCTTTACTGGTGACCTATAAAGAGATCAGTGGTAAGGACTAGCAGTAGGTCCCTGGAAACCAGAGGATTATGTTCAGGTGGAAACGATTTGAAAATGATTTAATACCACAGAAACTTCTATGCAAACTGGAATATCAATGATTACCTTAAGCAAACAGCAAGAAGTCAAAATAATGATCCACCACTACAGTGAGTTTTTTATCGATAATATGTTGGGAAATATTTACAAAATAACCAAGGATATTCATATCCTGAGTTATTAATACTCCAGATAGCTGCAGCCTGGAACAGCTGGGTCTCTATACACAATATTTGAACATATTCCAGAATGTTGATACATAATTTTATTCATAACATAATAATTGCACCTAGTATTATCAGTAATGTCACATTAACATGAAAATACCTTGAAATACAAATAAACAACAATAAAAATATGAAATTTATAATGCCAAGGTGCAGACTTATCTTTATATTAATATCTCCAATGTTCTAATGTAAAACTATCATGAAAGGCCAGTAATGCAACATTTTGCTTCTAATATCTCTGTTTTATCAAAGTATTAGTAGGCTGTAAAAATGCTCAGTGATAATGTTTGATAACCCATAGGAGATCTTCATTACAAAATCCAGCATAAAGTGTACATTTTAAGGTAGTATCATCATACACTTGCTGTCAAAAATGATGTGAAATTATTATTTTGGTTGTATAAACTATATTTTAGGATAGAAAATATAACAGTAACTTCTGTACTTCTGTTTTTTATACATTTTATAAGAACAAAAAACAGAGAAAGTGGATATCATTTATTGAAAAAGACCAGAAACTGGTTTGTGAATTATATTAATTTTGCTTCCAAAAGCTTATGATTTCCCAGCCCATTATATTACAAAATATTTGACATGAACTCATATTGTCAAAATGCATTGAAGATACAAAAATATCCACAAAAGCTAAATTAGCATAATCTATTTGTTATGTAAATATTTTACATATTTATCATTCATTTTTGCTTTGTACAAAGAAAATTGAGGCTGAAAAATGGTCAAGTTAATAAAGATAGTAGTGAATAAATCAAATCTTACTGCAAGAATCAGGGCTTGTATCCTTTCTATATATAATGAAGCCCATATATATATAAAGAATATATTTTTTATTAAATATTTTTCTCTCTTGTTCATATGTAAAAATTCTAGACTTTTATGGTATTATTGTGAATTGCTCTTTGGGTTGATGATTGAGTCATAGGTACTTTCCAAAATGCATCTATGCCTTTTTGACTAAAGCACAGAGAAATGTCTCACTATACTGTCAGATGAAGGCATAGATTGAAGACAGCTATATGTAAAGAAGTTTCCTTTGTAATCATGGAATTTGCTGAAGCCCTCATTTTGAAAGTCTCTGCTTCTATATATGTAAGAAATGGTATTTGTAGTTGAACCCCAAAATCTTGTGTTATATCCCTACATGGAATAGAAACCAAAACAATATCTTACATAATCAGTCTTTCAACTGTTAACATATGACAAAATAATTGACCAGTTATTAAGGGTAATTGTTTTATTTTAATAAATTCCTTTGAAATCTTTATTTGAGTTGATCAAGAAAATCACTTGCCTCCAGGGTAGGCACATTTCACTAGGTTTTTCATTGGGAAGTCAAGAGAAAGGCAAGCATAGAAATGAAATAGAAAAACCATTAGTCAATGTAAATGTTTTAATTAAAGTGTTTTCAAAGTAGTTTTAGAATATTGTCCTTTCTCAAAATAAAAAGGATTGGCTGAATAACTACACAGACTTAATTCTTTTAAGTGAATTGGATTTTCTGAGTGCTTGATGTTTTCTCAGCAGGATCAATGAATCCCTCTTTTTATTTGTGGAAACAGTTGTATTAGGAATTGTGCCTCTCTTTTGCAGTCCATTATAAGTCCAAAGTAAGTCATCAATGTCAATTTGTGCATAACATATCAAGGGACGTCCTCAGGAATCAGAGCCAAAACAAGCATGAGAACCAGGAGCCAAACACAATCTTTAAATGTTTCAGAGAACAATTGGTAAGACCTGCTGTAGTTGTTCTAAGGTTAACTATGGAGTGGAGGAGACACCTCTGCAAATTAGATGTTAAATGAGAGTGTTGGTTAGGTTTTCTCAACTTAACACAAACTAAAATCACCTGGGAGAGCGAATGTGCACTGAAAGAGTGACTCCATCATACTGACCTGCAGGCACATCCCGGGCAAGGAGTATTTCTGTAGTGCATGATGCCCAATCCATTGTGAGTACTGCTACCCTTGGGCAAGAGGATTCTGGGCTAGACCAAATACATCAATTAAGAGGGTCACAGGATGCCAGCTTGTAGCCAGCATTTCTCCATCTGTCTGCGTTGTTTCCCATATGAGTTCTTGCCATGGCTTTGCTAAGTTATTGACTGTGACATGAGTATGTAAGCCAAAGAAACACTCTCTTCCCCAGCTTGATTTTGCACAGAAAGTTTTATTTAAAAAAAAAAAGAAGAATCAAACTAGTAAGAGGAACATTAATGAATCCTTTTGTAGAGAAAGAATCAGAAAGTTTTGGCAAAGGGAAAGTCAAGCAATTCTAGAGAAGAATTTTTTCTTTCTTTTTCATTTATTTATTCATTCTTTTTTTTAAACAAAGCTATATTTTCTCATTTTACATACCAATCTCAGTTCCCACTTCATCCCATCCTCCCATTCCCTCCATTTCCCTTCCATCTCACCTCCCATCCACTCCTCAGAGAGGATAAGGCTTCCCATGGGGAGTCAACAAAGTCTAGTACATTGCTTTAAGGAACCATTAAGTCCCTCCCCATTATATCTAAGCTGAACAAGTTATTCCTACAGAGTGAATGGGTTCCAAAAAGCCAGAACAAGCAGTGCGAATAAATTTTGGTGCCACTGCCAGTGGCCTTATAGACTGTCCAAGCTTCACAACCGTCCCCCACACTCAGTGGGCCTAATTTGGTCCTACGCAGGTTAAACCACTATCAGTTCAGAGTCAGTGAGTGCTTACTATTTCAGATCAGCTGTTTCTGATATCACCATCATCATCTTGACCCCTTTACTCATTATTATAGCTCCTCTTTCTCTTGGTTTGGTCTCAAGTAGCTAGGCCCAGTGCTTCACTGTAGATCTCTGTATTTGCTTCCACCAGTTGCTGATTGAAGGTTCTATGATGATAATTAAGATAGTCATCAGTCTGATTACAGAAGAAGGTCAGTTGAGGCATTCTCTCTACTGTTGTGAAAACCTAATTAACTGTTTATTCCTTTGAAACTGTTAATTCAAGGTCAAAATGAAAGAAGAAAAAAAG